>NC_090938.1:76946726-77086726 GCF_040938575.1 Ambystoma mexicanum
TTGTAGCCCACAAAACATATTTGAAGCAACCAGCGAAAGGGAGATGGGCGCAGAGTGTGACCATTTGCTTTAGAATCAACAACCTTGTGGGTTTTGAAGGGTGAGAATGATATGATTTTGCAGAAATTGTTCATGGAATAACTACATTTATGTTAGTACCAAAACACGAAAGTTACATTTTCAGATCCATTTCAGGACCAATTCCAAGTAAACCACTGTGTGTCTCGGTAAAATAAAATGAATGTGCCACCCTTTGATTTGCTTAACAGGGCATTAGAATGTGTGTGTCTTATACGCACACTGGTATCTTTGTGAATAGTGTGAAAGCATTTTTTACTGGCAAGAAAACATAGGGCCTAGTTACGAGTCCGGCGGCAACCCGGTGCTACTGGCAGGTTGCTGCTGGACTCGTAAAACACTTTGCCGCCGCCTGACTTGCCAGTGCCATTGGGACATTACAAGTCCCGGTGGATCGGGAAGTCAGGCACTGGAAAATGTTAGCCCCCATTCCCATGGAGCCCCATAGCACTCCATGGGAATGGGGACACGTAAATCCTGGCACCGTTGTTAACTGTGCTGGTGCTTCCATGAAAAGGTCAGACCTGCCGGGCGCAATGGCCCCCTTCCACAGAGTTATAGTGTGGTGGTCTGGAATGGGTGCCGGTATGATGCAATCGGCAGACTTATTTCTGGACCGCCACACTTGTAATGAGGTCCATAGTTTCTGAAGGACTCCTATAGTTTTGGTTTCACAAAAAGATTTGTGTTCACCATTTTCAGTGATAATAAAATTATGATGAAATATAATCCAATGTAACCCACTATGCCTTCTTTAAATAATGTGGCATTTGCTGAATGCAGCACTGTACAATTGTATTGCATTTCTATGTTCTATTTCTTTCTATTATTTCCTTTTCTATTCTATTATTTCACCCCTAAGCTTCTCGGCACTTAACATTATGAATACATGGGTACTTTTGCAATTAAATATGGTGAACGAATGAAATTATAAATATTTTGTTATTTTGACTCACACATTAGTATCAAATAGATGTATTAATGTTGATCAATAATTCACAAGGTCTCAGGAAAGAGTATCTTACTCGATTAGCGTTCAGGAAGACAACAACAGAGTACCTGTTGTCAAAAAAATCTCTGTATCATCCACATCCTCCCCCATACTCAAGGAGGATCTGGGCATCATTTACATCCTCCCCACACTCAAGGAGGACCTGTGTATCACCCACATCCTCCCCCACACTCAAGGAGGATCTGGGTATCATTCACATTATCCCAAAACTTGAGGAGGATCTCAGTATCATTCACATCCTTTCCACACTCAAGGCTGATCTAGGTACCAGCCACATCCTCCCCACATCCTCCCCACACTAAAGAATGAGCTGGATGTCATTCACATCCTCCCCACACTCAAGGAGTATCTGTGTATCATCCACATCCTCCTCACATTGATGGATGATCTGTGTATTATTCACATCCTCCACACATGAAAGGATGATCTGGGTATCATCCACATCCGAGCCTCATCCTCCCTACACTAAAGGAGGATCTAGGTGTTATTCACATCCTCCCTGCACTCAAGGAGGATCTTGGTATCATCCACATCCTCCCCACACTCAAGGAGGATCTGCGCTTCATTCACATCCTGTCACACTCAAGGAGGATCTGCGCTTCATTCACATCCGTCACACTCAAGGAGGATCTGGGCATCATTTACATCCTCCCCACACTCAAGGAGGACCTGTGTATCCCCCACATCCTACCCAAACTCAACGAGGATCTGGGTATCATCCACATCCCGTCACACTCAAGAGGGATCTGGGTATCATTCACATTCTCCCCACACTCAAGGAGGATCTGCGCTTCATTCACATCCCGTCACACTCAAGGGGGATCTGGGTATCATTCACATTCTCCCCCACACTCAAGGAGGACCTAGGTATCCTCCACATCTTCCTCACACTCAAGTATGATCTGGGTATTTATTCACATCGTCCCCACACTCAAGGAGGATCTGGACATCATCTACATTCTCTCCTTACTAAAGGATTATCAGGGTATCATTCACATCCTCTCCACACTCAAGGAGGATCTGCTATTGTCCACATACCCCACAAACTCAAGGAGGATCTGGGTATCATCCACATTGTCCCCACACTCATGGAAGATCTTGGTATCATCCACATCCTCCCCACTCTCAAGGTGAACCTGGCTATATCAGTAATATTTGCACGGTTCAAAGTGACTTTGCACTGTTGAAAAGTGTCTTTGCACTCCGACACAACCCCTGATTCATGTAACTCTGCAAAGTGTATTTTTGCGGTGCATAGTCAGTGCAAAGTCATTTTTGCAGTACAAAATGAACTTTGCACTGACTGCCCTAAACAAATCCATTTTGCACAGTTCCATGAATCAGGGTATATGTTGGCAGTGCAAAGTGACTGCACCGGGGAAACAATTCTATGAAGTGGGCCCAAAGTGTGCAAAAATATATCACCCTGCAGTTCCTTTACTTATAGCTCTCTCAGAACTGCTGTCAGTTCGTATACATCAGCACATTGCTTCTGGGCCCTGCTCACTACTGTTAGATCACAAAGCCAAGACAAAGAAAAGACAATTCATAAAAAGAAAAAGGAACAAAGAAAAAAGATGAGCAGTGAATTATTTTGTCAATGGCATTGGCTATGGCTGAATAAATAAAACGAATATTGTTTTCTGTGAAAAAAAAGATTGAAGCATCTTACAAAACGGCTGTAAAAAACCAAAACATCTTGTTTTCAGAATGTTTATCTGAAATGTGTGAATGTGGCTGGAAACGTCAATATGGGTGACTGACTTTCCACTTTAAATTGTGCCTTATTTATGTTTGAGCAATATCCTTATCAAATAACCTAGGATATGGATTCTGACAAAATAACTATTTGTTGTTATAAAATACTATTTTTTACGAGGGCACGGGATGTTACCCACTAGTATAGCCCGTGGAACCGTTACCAATGCTATTAGCACCCGGGTTACCAAAGCAGCAACCCCGGGTGTTAAAAAAAAAGTACATTCATTCAAAAAATATGGGAGGCATACAGCGTCCCATTTAATGAATGAAAATACTGTGCCAAAATGGCGCAATGGTTGTGGAAGGCGGGGCTCCATACGGAGCCCCTCTTCCATTTCCATTCAGCCAGATACATTGAGAGCAGGGAAGCTGATCGGGCTTGGTCGGCACCATCGCCACAAACGGCTAAGTGGGTCTGGCGAGAGGGGTTGGGTTTAGTACAAGAAAATAAAGGGCAAAGGCTGGGTGAGTGTGGAGAAGATGGCAGGGCGGGCATGGGAAGCAGCCATCGAGTTTCATGGAACGCAGGCTGAGATCGGGAGTGTCAGCCCATGTACCATGGAACCTGATTGGCTGCGTCCCCCGGCCCGGGTGCTAATATAAATAAGAAGACAACCAGGGGCGTTGCTAGGGGGGGGTAAGGGGTCTATAGCCCCTGATCTTTTGGTTGTAGCCCCGGATAGAATCTCAGGAGCTACAGCCAAAAGGCCAGCTAGCCCCCAGTCCCAACAGTTCCAACATCAGCTTAGCCCCGGGTCTTTTCCAGACCTAGCAACTCCCCTGAAGACAACCACACTTGTGTGGTATTCCTCCTTAATAATGGACCTTGGCGAGGACCTGCTGTGTGAACCATGGCAAGAATTGTGTAAATGTTGTTTTAACTTTCTTTCCACATGTACACAATTCTGCCTACAAAGAAATTGATTAAAAAGAGGGCTGTTTTCTCTCTATTGGCTGTACCCAACGTCCAATCACAAATTACCTTATTTCCTCATTTGACCGATTCCATGAACATCTTTCTGAGCCAGGCAGTTTATGTTCTTTAACTGAGTTGAAACATTTCTCGGCCATACATTTTGAGAGCGGGTGAAACCACAACTCCATCATAAATTGGTGGGTAAACTTTGCCAAGATGGGGGACCGTTTGGTGCCAATATATTAACTTGGAATCTCTTTTTCAGGGTTCAGGAACAGCATTTTCTGGAAACTCATATATATTTTTTTTACAGGGTATATGGTCCAGTCAGATTGATTCTGCAAAGTTTGGTGAGGTTATGTCAAAGGGGGGGCAAAATTATAGGGGGGTCCCGACTTTTGTGGTTTTTCCCATAGATGCAAAGGAGAAAAAATAGAAAAAAAAATTCTCTCACGCCTAGAGCCCAAACCGCTGGACGGATGTTCACCTAATTTGCAGCCGTAGTGGTGGCTTGGCTCCGAATGCGTGCTTTTGTAAATTTGGTGTACATCCGTCCAGTTGTTTTTTTTAAAACGACCAAAAAGTAGGTAAGAACATTATTAGTGATATCTGGGTTTGGCTAACGGACTCACTTCCCTGGTTGGACTGCGGCCGGGCCTCCGATTGGCCCATGGGTCATTGTGAGATCCGTGGACATCGGACTCGCACGCTGACTGGATGTTGAAAAGCGTGAAGTGTCATCAGATTTTTGGAAATGCCAGCCATGTTGAATTCACAGACAGACGCCGGTGTCCCAGAACATCGGGGTAAAAGCATATTGAGAAACACAACATTGCACTTGGCAAACTTAAACAATTTGGGGGAGGTGAGGGGTGACGAGGATGAGCTGGGATATGGTCTAAAAAGCCAAAAAAAACAGGCATTTTTCTTCTACGATGTCTGCAAACAGTTTGGGGACAGTACTGTTAATGTTTACGAACATCACAGATGTTCGGGGGCATCTATGCTTATTTGTGCTTTGCAGGGCTGGTGAAAAGCAGTTTTTGGATGGCTTATAACTTTTGCGCCACTCAATGAAACTGCATGAAACTTTGGAATTTCATTCCAGACTGATTCTTAATGGTTTTCGAAAGGGTGGTGCTGTTTTGTCAAGAGGGAACAACATTAGAGGGGGGGGTCCCAAAATATTGTAAATAATTATTAATTTGGTGCCATTTGAAGAATCTGCAAAATGTTTGCAGAAAGATTTTAGATCTAGATATAAATGTTTTTGCAAAGTTTGGTGGAATTTTGTCAAGAGGAGGGTCTCAAAATATCACAAAGGCTTATACATGTGGTGCCCTTTGACAAATCTGCACAAAGGTTTGCAATAACATTTCAGATCTAGATATACATATTTTTGCAAAGTGTGGTGGGATTTTGTTAAGAGGGGGCTAAATTAGAGGGGGGTCTCAGCATTTTTAGATGGCTTATAACTTTGTTCCCATTTGACGAATGTGGACAAACATTTTCAAAAAGATTAGAGACACAACCTTGAATGTTTGTGCAAAGTTTGAATGGATTATGTCAATTGGGGGCTAGGTAATATATGACGATTGTATGTGCAGACATGACACTTTTGAAAAAATAAAAGATGGGTGGATTTCCAACAAACCTGTGTAAGGAGCATTGGAAGGACCTGAAAGCATGGCTTTGCAAATGTTCCTGTGTTTTATTTTTTGACAAGTTTCATAATGTAGGTACAAAACCCTTTGGTGACTGAGGTATATCCTGTAGCCATGGGCATGGACAGATTGTCAGGGTGATGCAATAAGGTCATGACCCGGACAATCTCGCTACTGACCATGACTATGAAGGATGACCAGTGGGGATAAAGTGGCCATGTCCACCAGGGACCGGCTATTTGGTAAAGTTTTTCGAAATTGGGATAGGCTTGAAAAGGAACAAATAAATAGCTTGTGTTGATATGATCAGGTTCTCTCTTCACCTTCTGCAGGCTGCAATGGAAAGGGAAGAGGGGCTCTGTACGGAGCCACACCTTCCCTTTCCATGGTGGCCATCTTGGAAAAGGATTTTCCTTCCTACAAGGGGAAGCCAGGCAGGTTGGGTGTGGCGGCGCATGGAGCTGGTCCCCCCATAGGGGTACTGTCCAGGAAGTCTGCAACTGAATACAACGTTGCCCACAGTGCATTTCACTTTGGTAGCTTGATCCTTTGGTACATTCCTAACAGTGGTAAAGAACTGCCATACCCATGATTCTCTCTTGGTGCAAGATGTAGGCACTTCCTCTACCTCATCTTCTTGGTCCTCTTCCTTGTGTTTGGAAGTACTGCGCTTTTTTTGTTGTGTAGGTCCTGCAGCTAGTGGTGGTGGTTTTGACTCTTGGGGAGGAGAGATGGCAATTGCTGATGCTGTTTTTAACATAAATAGCAGCTTTGCTATAGTCTTCCAAGCATGTGCTCTGTTCTAGATTGTCAATGGTTAATGATTAAGAATAGGTGTAGGATCTATGCAAGGGGAATATTTTGAGCTTCAAAGTTCCTACATCAGTAGAAAGTGCAGTTCTAAAACTTTAGCGAAGCATGGACCTGATCTCGAAGTGCGGATATGTTTGCGAACACGTCATCATGTCGCGCACGCATGTGGTCACGTGACAATGTCTGAAAAGTCTGAAATGACGTCAGACGTTCATGAATCTCGATGGACACAAAAAGAGTGGAAAAAGTTGAAAAAAGTATATAGAAGTGTTCAAAATGATGCTATAAGGTGGGAAATGGCAGCAATTTAAGGTGAAACTTTGTACATTGGACAGGAATTTTGCTATATTGGGGTAAGTATGATATTAGTAAGTTGTGGGAAATTAGTATGCACTCTTAAAACCCCATGAAATTCATAAAAAAAATGTTGTTAAAGGGATGTTATGGTTAAGTTGCTCTAATTAAAACCTATGAAATTCACAGAAAAAACGTTGTTAAAGGGACATTATGGTTAAGTTGCACTAATAAAAACCTATGAAATTCAATGAAAAACCTTTGTTAAAGGGACGTTATGGGTTATGGTTACAATTAAAACCGAAAAACCTCTGAAATTTGCCAGTTATGGTAAAGTAAGCAATCATAACTCGCGCCACCACCGTGCACTGCTAAGACTAACACCCAGGGCATCAGATATGACATCACAAATGTCATTGATGACATCACTGATGACATCACATGTCCAGCCCCTTGTTTTTGTACATTTGTGATGTCATCTTTGATGTCCTGGGTTTTAGTCTTAGCAGTGCACGGTGGTGGTGGCACAAATTATGGTTGTTTAGCTTACCATAACTGGTGAATTTCTGGGGTTTTTCAGTTTTATTTATAACGATAACACCCATTTAACAAAGTTTTTTCATTGAATTTCATAGGTTTTTATTAGTGCAACTTAGCATAACATCCCTTTAATATTTTTTCAGTGAATATATATATTTTAACAATTACATAAACACCTGTCGACGCTTAAAGAAAAGGAGCCATTTTAATAGATAAGGAGTTATCAAACGAGCGTCTTGTGAACAGACATTTTACGTTGAATCTCTCTAATTGTGATTTCCTTTTCCCAGATCCCAGTCGTGGGTGCGTTGTTACAATGTATCAATTTTAGGCTTCACCGGAGAAAACTGATTCCTCAACTCGGGATATCCGAAAAATGGCATGGTTAGAGAGATCCTCTGTAAAATGTCTCCCCACACTGGCAAATTGGAGAGAACTCATTTTTGGGGTTAAGATATTTGTAAAAACTCTGCAGCTGTTCTCTAAGGTTCAACTGGTGATCACATCAATGCTTAGGAAGTATCACGCATGTGAACTCCCCTTTACGGAATGGGCCGCTGTACCCCATGAGGATGCATCTCATAGGTTAATGCTTGCATCTGCAAAGTGAGCGCATGCAATGAGCACATTAGCTTCCATTAAGTACAATATGACACCACTCCTGGTCTTTGTATCGGGTTGCACGGCACCATGGCCAATCCTAATCCTATTAATCGTCAACCACAGCATCGGCTTGTCGCAAAGTACTCATCGTGCAGCACAGCAGAAGAAGGAAGGCGGATTTTCAACACCCATTTACTTGTACTTATGGAGAGAGGTAGTTGAGATATTCGCTGATGCTCAAGTCACTATTGAACACCTAACGGAGCATAGCCCCGGCCGCGACACAGGAATTCACTGCGTTCTTCAATAATTATGCATTGTCAAACCCTACACAGAAGTAAATCCACTTCTTGCGCCCCTGCAGCTTTTCTTGTAGTTCCAGAATTCCCCTTGTACAGTATGTTGGAGTGAACGCTTCTAATCTGAAAAGTTATCTCCCAATAATTTTAATCATTCCTTTGCTATTACACTAAGGGGATCTCTTTATATTAAATGCAATTAGCATGCAGGGGATCACCAAGGAGTGCACTGACGTGTTGTTGAATCCCTTCCAATTAATTTTAAACATTCACAAAGCGCAGTGCAAATGTGAAGGGTAATGCAAGGCGGACAGGACTGTGCGCCTTACTTCTACCCTCCATTTTTTAAACAAATAAATAATACTGCCTATAAATGAAGTTTTGTATGCAGGATTTCATGAATGGATTCCCACAGAATCTACCTGTTATTTAGAAGGTCAGATTCCATAGGAATCCATTCAGGTTACGCCTGCATGAATATCTCATGCCAGCCTAAAATAAAGTGCTCACACAAGGCGGGGGAGCATAGCGTACAGATGAGGATAACTGCACTCTGTGACCCACCACTGCCTTGTGTAAGCACGACAATGGGTTGGAAAAAAGAAAATGGAGGCCTTCAAATGAATACACCTTGGTCATAAGCCTCAATTTTTCGCTCTGCCCATTATTTAATGACCCTCCTAAACTTTTCCCAACCCCACGCAGTCAGATTGAAGATTTGAAAGTAAACATTTAATAGCCATAAATCAATGGCATGTTCCAAAACAGAAACCAAGGAATTATTTGAATTGTATTAGTACCCGGTGAGGGTCAATGAGCTTGTAAAACGCAAGCTCATTGGCCCTCGCCCAGGCCCTACTTGCCCGAGAAGGCTTCAACCTCAGCAAGATACAGAGTTCTTTCTGTGACTGGCCACCATGGAAAGAGAGAAGGACTACGCTCTTTCCATGACGGGCATTTTTTTGGGAACTTTTTTTCATATTGGTTTTAATGGTCTGCAAGGAAAGGGAGAAAGGACTATGCATGGTCCCTTCTCCCTGATCCCTGGCAGCCAATTATTTTTCGAGTCGAGAAATGGTTGCAGGGGTACCAATGGCAATATGACACCAGAGGGCGGCCATTGCAGGTCGGACAATGCCCCAGGGGCTCCACTAAAGCGCTCCCTTTGCTCGGGCGTCTAACTATGGCCCCAGGGGGATGACCCGACTAGTAATGGCCCCCCTCCTCAGTTCATATTGCCCAACTATCATTAATATTTATAGCATAGTAAAGACATAGTAAAAATAATACTTTTAGGGTGCTTGATAAGACTTAACATCAAAAAGAAAAAGAAAAAACTAGGATGGTGTATATAAGAAATCAGAGAAATCAATGAGTAGGCATATTCTTTCCATCTACAACTCTTTTCTACAAAACGTAAACAGGAAGAAAACAAAACTGCCAAAACATCAATCAGCATAAAAATTAATGTATGAATCCGGTTGACTCCAAACTGCATCAGGTCAACATCATCGTCAGCATCCTCACCGTCGACATCATCATAAACACCATAATCACAATCATCATTAGCATCATCAGAGTCATCATTCTAGTTGTTATCGTCATCATTATCATCATCGCCATGTGCCACCAACAGCACTCTGCGGGAGCACCGGTATTTGGAATTATTTTGATGCTAGTCTATAAGAAAGATATTAAAATATGGGGCGAACCCTAACATCTAAATACTACCTATAATTCAGCTGAGATTTCAAAGAGTTTCTTCGGAGACAAGCTGTAAATGTCGTCAGAAAGCAGAACCTTCCTCAGTCAAAGCGGTCCTGATCTCGATGAAGAGAAGTGCCTGCCTTTGATCGCCGTCCGAGAGGTCTTGATGAAAGAAACTATAGCGTAGATGGCACCCTTCAGGCATTGTCTACAGCTGCTCTCCTCACCTTGAAGTTCAAGAGACCTCCATGGGTGGATCTGTGGGTGCTCAGTCGCTTCTTCTTTTTCTGCCAGTTCTCAGTGGGGGCTCTTTACAAAAGCAATTCAAAGTCCACAGGGAGCAGTAGGGGTTTTCCTGAGAAGATCGCCCATGAAAGTTAAGGTTTTCATCACATTTAGGAATGTAGAAATGTCCTCTAAAATGTCTTCTTATTTCTTTGCCTGCTTTGACTTGCATCCTTCTAAATATTTCTTGCTATGTGAATACACTGCGGTGCTACCTTCTTCATTATCCTCGTTATAGATATCTTTATAATCAATTCCTTTGTAAGTGAAGGGAGGGTCCCCCAGAAGATAAAGAAGGCCACTATCACTAACCAGTGCACTATCATACCTTCTGCGGGATTCTGTCTCTTACAAGGGCCCCTGATTCTGGCACAACCTTGAAGCCGACTGCAGCAGAATGGTCTCCACCTCCTCCAGTGCCGATCTGGATTCCCCAAGTCTCTTGGCAACTTTTAACCTCTGAAATGAACATCAGAAAAGCGTCGCCGAACACTAGCGATCAGGATCCTACACCTGACCTGATCCTGCCTGACCGCCCCTCCCAGGACCTTTCTCAGCCTCTTTCGTTTTCACCAAGGACCAGCAGCATAGGCAGTGATAATTGGAGGGGTGACAAAAGCATCTAAGGATTCAATACTCTTCTTTGTGCGATGATGTCATTCTAATTTCAATAACAATGAACATCAACAGAATTACAGAATGCCTTCATGGTGATGTCAGACCTGAACCCCCATAGATGATAACCAACACTAAGGATTCCAGAATGTCCCTTTGTGTGATGATGTCATACATGTGTCAGTCACTCCCAATAAAGAGATCAATGGACTTTATGGTGCCACACTTACATCTTCAAAAACCACAAAACATGAGGATTCAAGGATGCTCCTTCCTGAGTTGATGACAGACCTGCATTCTCAATAGCAATCACCAACAACAAATGTTCTGGAATGTCCCTTTTGTGAGGATGTCCTAACTGCATCCTCAACACAAAAAAATCCCTAATCGCTCCTTGTTTGATGATGTCATATGTGTATCATCAACAAACACCAAAGCAAGGATTTCAGAATGTGCTCTTGTTTGATTTTGTCAAGCCTGCATCATCGACAGTCGCCAACAATACGTTTTCTAGAATGCCCATTTGTTAATGATGTCATTACTGCGTCATCATGAAAGAACAAAGAGGATGCCACCAAATACCTGTTGTTTGATGATGTCATACTTTCATGAGAAACACTCACCAACAGTTTGAATTTTAGAATGTCAGACCTGCCTCATCAACAATGAACAACAATGCAGATTACGGAATGAGCCTGTTTTGTCAATGTTTGGTTAGGGTTCGAGAGCTGTTGCATGTCCCCCTTAACATTTTGTAAGCCCCAGGCCTGTTAGACGATAGCCTGAGCATTACCTACCCCTGTGATGCCCCCTGCAACGTTGATATTGCTATTAATTACCCAGTGGTACTAATAGTGCTTTTTTTTAAGTTGAGAAACAACATGTTCACCATTTCTCAACTGTAAAAAACTATAAAATAAGTTTCCCAGCATGGATTGGGAAGAAGGGAACTACACGTAGTCCCTTCTTCCTTTCCATAGTGGCTAGTTGTGTGTTGGGACATGCCGGGAACACTACTGATGCCAGCACCAGCGACGGACACCAGCCCAATGTAAGTGGGGCAGGAGTGGGAGTGGGTAAATATGTAGAAAAGGGTGGTGGGGACGCAAGGGCTCTGGGGGAACACTTACCTGATTATCCGGCGCGGAATATGGCCTCCAGCTCCAGGGAGGCTCGGAGCAGGGGCTTTACCATGTACTAATGGCCCTGTTCTGACCCTCCTCATTGGTTGGGAGGCCGAAACCAGGCTCCCGTTGGGCACTAATGTGCTTTAAGCCAACACATGCCATGATGTCACCCAACATCACCCATCATTCAATCTCCCACTTCATGTACTTGTATTTGTATTTTATTGAATTTATATAGCCCTTTAATCCAAAGTACTGATCTGCATTGTCTGCTTCAAGTGATAACACATCTTACGACACAATCATCGAGGAAATCAACCAAATGATCCGCGTCTGCCGCGCGCCACCCACCCTCCACCCCGCAGAGCTTATCCCATAGGAGCAAGACCATGAGTGGCCATAACCTCCAGGATCCTGTGCGTCGCTTCCCCAGCACGGGGCTCTGGGTGCAACGGAATTTGGAGGGGCACAGCCAGGAGGGATCGCTGCTACAGCTCTGCGGTGCGTGGGAGAGCGGTCGCCGGTAGCCCAGAAGGAACAGCAGGCTAGGTAGCCCTGCCTGGGCCCTGTGAGTGAATTTTTGTTTTTATAAATTTGATTTCGCGCTCCGAGCGCGTTGTGTGCCTGCTCCTGCTGCCCTCCCTCCCACTTCCTGGTCCTCCTCTCCTCCCGCCTCCCTGCCCGCCCACCCCCCCCCTCTGATTGGCTGCCTGACTGTCCCCTTCTGGCCTACTCGACGGCCGTTCCCCCCCGCCCGCTTTCTTAGCTCTGCGGTGCGTGGGAGAGCGGTCGCCGGTAGCCCAGAAGGAACAGCAGGCTAGGTAGCCCTGCCTGGGCCCTGTGAGTGAATTTTTGTTTTTATAAATTTGATTTCGCGCTCCGAGCGCGTTGTGTGCCTGCTCCTGCTGCCCTCCCTCCCACTTCCTGGTCCTCCTCTCCTCCCGCCTCCCTGCCCGCCCACCCCCCCCTCTGATTGGCTGCCTGACTGTCCCCTTCTGGCCTACTCGACGGCCGTTCCCCCCCGCCCGCTTTCTTAGCTCTGCGGTGCGTGGGAGAGCGGTCGCCGGTAGCCCAGAAGGAACAGCAGGCTAGGTAGCCCTGCCTGGGCCCTGTGAGTGAATTTTTGTTTTTATAAATTTGATTTCGCGCTCCGAGCGCGTTGTGTGCCTGCTCCTGCTGCCCTCCCTCCCACTTCCTGGTCCTCCTCTCCTCCCGCCTCCCTGCCCGCCCACCCCCCCCTCTGATTGGCTGCCTGACTGTCCCCTTCTGGCCTACTCGACGGCCGTTCCCCCCCGCCCGCTTTCTTAGCTCTGCGGTGCGTGGGAGAGCGGTCGCCGGTAGCCCAGAAGGAACAGCAGGCTAGGTAGCCCTGCCTGGGCCCTGTGAGTGAATTTTTGTTTTTATAAATTTGATTTCGCGCTCCGAGCGCGTTGTGTGCCTGCTCCTGCTGCCCTCCCTCCCACTTCCTGGTCCTCCTCTCCTCCCGCCTCCCTGCCCGCCCACACCCCCCCTCCCCTTCCTCTCCCTCTGCCTATAACCTCCCCCCTCCTGGGCAGCCCTCTGCCCGGCAGCCCCCTGCGGCTAAGGGCCCTAGGTCAAGGGCGACTCCTCAGCTGCAGCTCCCTGTGTGTCTGCAGGTGTCCGCAGGGGACGCCAGGCGCCAGCTCCTCTGCTCTCCGCCACACCCCTCCTCACCTTGCTCACCGCATCTGCATGATGCCCCCCCCCCTTTCTCCAATTTACTGTTATACTAGGGTGCTTTTTTCTCCCCTCGCAGGATTCTCAAACTTAGGTGGCCCTGACCTACTACGCATTACTGTTTGCTCTGCATTGTGTTAAACTAGGGTGCTTTTTCTCCCCTCGCAGGATTCTCAAACTTAGGTGGCCCTGACCTACTACGCATTACTGTTTGCTCTGTATCGTGTTAAACTAGGGTGCTTTTTCTCCCCTCGCAGGATTCTCAAACTTAGGTGGCCCTGACCTACTACGCATTACTGTTTGCTCTGCATTGTGTTATACTAGGGTGCTTTTTCTCCCCTCGCAGGATTCTCAAACTTAGGTGGCCCTGACCTACTACGCATTACTGTTTGCTCTGTATCGTGTTAAACTAGGGTGCTTTTTCTCCCCTCGCAGGATTCTCAAACTTAGGTGGCCCTGACCTACTACGCATTACTGTTTGCTCTGTATCGTGTTAAACTAGTGCCCTCCACTCAATTCCTGTCTACATACTCGTGTCGTCCGCCTCCCCTCCTACTCCATGGTGCTCTCTATTTCGCCTATCTACTCTAATTGCTTCTCTATTGACTATCCTGCTCTCCTCACTAAATCCGGTAGGAAAAAGTTTAAAAAGGACATCCTGGTCTCCAACCCAGGCCTCCCTATTGCTGACACCTACACGAGCGCCTGCTCCAAGGAAACTCTCACTGACATTCTCTTTTTCGTGCCTTCACCTGACCTATGGACCCTTCACATGCTCTCTGTGCTCTCTCCTTTCTCCTCCTCTCCCATCAATGGTGGCACCCGCTGGGATGTCCTCCTGGCCCCTTTCCACTCCTCTAAGGCCATCATTAATGTCTATGCTAACGGGACCGTCTTGGTCCAAGGCCCTCAGGCCAACCTTCACCTCTTTGATAGACGCCTCCCACGCCTCATCAACTTCCTCTCCTCTCCCACTGTCCCCCTTCCTCTGTCCTCGGCTACCTTGCCTCTCCCCTCCCTCCCTGCCCCTTCTCTTGCTCCCTCTTCAACTCCCTCTCTAACACCTCCGCAGGACATACCTCTGATCTGCACCCCTCCCCGGAAGTTTTTCAAAGGTGGCAACCTTCTCCACATTGCCACTCTAAATGCTCGCTCTGCCATCAAGCACTCCTCTGATATCTGTCGCCTTCTTGAGGAACTGGACCTGGACGTCCTCGGTCTCACTGAGACATGGTTCACAGCCAGCTCTGCCACCAGCTTCGACACACTCCTACCTGACGGTTACAAGATCCTCTCCGTGCCCAGGCCCAACCGTTCAGGGGGTGGTGTTGCCCTTATCTTCCCTGAGTGGATTCCTGCCACTGTCACTCCTACGCAGACCTACTCCTCTTTTGAATGCCTTGTCTGCCGACTCTCTCTCTCTCCTAGCCATTCCCTTACCGTGGCTACTATCTATCGGCCACCTGGTCAAATTTCCTCCTTCCTCTCTGAATGGGCTGACCTCTCCTCCTCACTCCTGTCCTCAACCACCCAACTCCTCTTTCTCGGTGACTTCAACATCCACCTCGATGCCTCCTGTCCCCCCACTGGTCTCTTTCGCGAACTCTGTAACTCTCTCTCACTCTCTATTCTCCCGTCTGGGCCTACTCACTCTGCAGGGCACACTCTTGACGCTCTGATCTCTTCTGACCTTCCCCTCTCCCCTCCTCTCTCCACTCCTCTCTCTTGGAGTGATCACTTTCTCCTATCCTCCCACCTCTCCCTCCCTACCCCACAGGCAAAGCCACCCTCTTCACTGCCACCCACCTTCTCGGTCATCCGACCCATGAAGCGCGTGTCAGTTGAGGCTTTTGCTGCTACCTTCTTGCCCCCTCCTCCCCCCTTGGGTGACTCCCACCCTGACACAGCCCTCTCCATGCTCTATTCCTCTATATCTGATACTCTCGATATCCTTGCCCCTGTCATGAGAATCCGCCTGAAGCCCAAAGCCAAATGTAACTCCTGGTATGACTCGGATCTCGTCACCCTAAAACGCAAGTGTAGGGTGGCAGAGAGGAAATGGCGTGCTTCATGTTCATCCTCTGACAAACTGGCCTGCCGCCTGCTCCAAAGGCAATACCGGCTCTCCGTTCTCACCAAGAAGAGAGCCCTTATCCAAGCCCGCATCTCTGAGGCATCAAACAACTCGGCCGAACTCTTTAAAATCTGCAAGGAGCTGGCCAACCCTGCTGCAGTCTCTACCTCTCCTGTCCCCTCCCAGGCCCTCTGCACTGCACTGGCCTCGCACTTCATCTCAAAAACCCAGGACATCCTGTCCTCGCTCTCCTCCTCTCTCCTCCCTCCCTCTCTTCCCAGCTCTCCCTCTTGCTCTCTTGCAGCCACCCCTCCACCCTCCTTCTCTGCTTTTCCACCTTTTTCTGCTGATGAGGTCTCCAGACAAGTCCGATCTATGAAAGCCTCGTCTAAACAGGTTCACCCCTGTTCCTCCAAAACCATCAAGGACCACATCGACTCCCTGGCTCCTGTCCTGGCTGACTTCTGCAACCACTCATTCGCCTCTGGAGTCTTCCCATCCCCCCTCAAGCACTCCCTTGTGCACCCCCTCCTCAAGAAACCCTCTGCCGACCCCTCCTGCCCGGCCAATTATCGCCCAATCTCCATTACTCCCTTCCTGGGTAAGCTCCTGGAGAAACTGGCCATCTCCCAGCTTAACCTCCATGCTGACTCTGTTGGTAATCTGCATGACCATCAATCTGGCTTCAGAGCTGCCAGAAGCACGGAAACTGCTCTCCTGAACATCCGTGAGGACCTGCTCCTGAACCTCGATACCAACACTCCCTGTGTTCTCATTCTGCTCGATCTCTCCTCTGCCTTTGACACTGTCAACCATGCCATCCTGCTCAACTGTCTCCGTGATAACCTGGGTATCACTGGTCAGGCTCTGGCCTGGCTGACTTCTTTCCTCTCCGATCGACCCTCCCAGGTCCAAATGGGCTCCTTCCTCTCTGACATCTTTTTCTCCACCTGTGGTGTCCCCCAGGGATCCAACCTCTCTCCCTGGCTTTTCAACCAGTATCTGGCACTCCTTGCCCACCGCATCGCCGCTCTCTGCCCCTACTTCCAGTGCTATGCAGACGATACCCAGCTCATCTTCAGGCTACCCTCAGCCTCCTCCTCTCCTTCCCTCATCTCCGACTGTCTGTCTGCTATCCATGAATGGTGCGCCGCCAATGACCTCTGCCTCAACGCCAGTAAGACTGAGATTCTACTCATCGGCACACCCACTCCCTCCTTCCCTGCAGCTCTCTGGCCGGCCTCCCTTGGCCCCCTTCCTGCCCCTACCTGCAAGGCTAAAAACCTCGGGGTCATCTTCGACTCCACACTCTCCTTCTCTCCTCATATATCTGACGTCTCTAAGAAGTCACACTACCAGCTGCACCTCCTCAGAGGTATTCTTCCCTTCCTCTCCTTCCCCCAGAAGCTCACTGTCTCTCGAGCCCTGGTTCTCTCAAGGCTGGACTACTGTAACAGCCTCTATCTTAATCTGCCTGCCTCCACTCTCCGCCCTCTGCAACTTATCCAGAACAGAACTGCGAGACTTGTCCTTGGCCTCAAGCCCAGGGACCGTATCTCTCCAGGACTGAAATCTCTTCACTGGCTCCCAGTGGCCGCGAGGATCAAGTTCAAAACCCTCTGCATTGTCCACAAGGCCTTCTGGGGCCTGGGACCAAAATACCTCCAACTCTCTCTTCCTAAATATCTTCCTTCACGAGCCCTTCGCTCATCCGTCTCCAACTCCCTCATGGTCAGCCGTTTCTCGAAGCAACGAGCTGGGGGTAGATCTCTCTCCGCAGCAGGGGCCTCCCTCTGGAACAGCCTTCCTGCCTCCCTGAAACTTGAGGAGAACCATCTCCGGTTCCGGAAGCACCTCAAAACCTTCCTCTTCGCTTCTGCCTTCTCTCTCCCTCTCCCCTGCTAATCCTGCTTAACTCCCCACTGAACTCAGCTCAAACCTGCATCTGGGCCACTCTCAGCAACCTCGGTCCAGGGCCCAGCCACTCTCCACCTGCACTGCCTCCCCGGCTCCCCCTGCACTGTGGGACTGTCACTGTATCCCTACAGCCCCTTTCCCAGCACTTGCTCTGCACTTACCTCGCACTTGCCACCAGCTGGCCCTTTCTATTTATTATTTATTATTATTTTTTTTTATTTTTTTTTTATTTTTTTTTTTTTTTACGCTACTTACCTTGTACTGCACTTCCCCCCACCTCCTCCCCCCTGCACTTCCTCCTTTTCCCCTTACCTCTGCACTTGCGCGATCTGAATGACACCTGGCCTAGTAGGATCGTTTGTCTGTTTTCCCCTTGTTTCCCTCCCTCCCTGCCTCGTCGCGCCTTGAAACACTTGTGTATAGGCGCGTTACAAATACCATATCATATCATATCAAGATGCATCTCTTCAGTGTCCTAATGTGGGAGTGATGCACTGTCTGCAAAAAGCCAGTGGAATACTCTGAAAAAACACAAACCCTACACATGATGCCGGTGAAAAGCGCCTCATTCGACTCATCTAATCCTCACACAGATAATGATGGCTATCCATCTGCCGGCTTATGAGGTTTTCAGCAAATAATTACAGTTTTGCTCCATATTTTACGTTTCATAATTACATTTTTACATTGCATTTTACATCACACAATTCGATTTAAAAACATAATGAATGAATGGACACAAATAATTGCTTGCTTGTTGGAGGAAATTGATGGGCACACAACATGCCAGGGAGGGTTATATAAGGCCACAATATGATGCAGTAAAATTAAATGCCAATCCACAGTGGAAAGGGCAACATGTAATGCTGGCTTTGGTAAACTTCCTCTTCTGCTGTTAGCCTGTGTCCCTTTTCCAATTATCTGCAAGGCCTGCCATTACTCATCACACATGTGCATCTTTGCGAGCAAATGAATATATCTGTATTCCTCACGATGAGACATTTTAATCATTATTTTTAGTTACTCCATTCACAATCACGGTTGACCTCCTTAAAATCACAATCCAAGTTACATTTGATATGTATTGCAACAAAAAAACCTTTTTAAAATCCTATTGGAACCACTCAGATAAAATGCATGCAACAAATTCTCAAATTATAAAAGAAATTCCATCTTGTCTTTACCATTCATGATATCAATAATTCGTTACCAGCGAAACGTAGGCCACACTATCAACCTTCATTTCTGAAAAATCATAGACCGTTAAGACTGTCTGAATAGTGAGGCTTCCAGAAAGTTCTCAGCGGCTAAAATTGTGTGTTGAAAACGTGTAGACCTACAAATAATTAGGGCATTTCTAACATACCATGCAACCTGCACTGTGGGTGCTTTGAAACACAATTTACGTGATGTATAAGCGCCTTACAAATGCACAATAAATAATTAAATAACACGATTGGTTTAAGCCCATACTGTGCAAGGTGAATTGTAAAGAGGGAAACAAATAGCAAAAATGACCAATTATAGACACCCTCCGATGTGCAACGTATGCATTTTATTGGTTGCTGCACATGGCATTAGTAGTACAGACCTACTTTGTCACTTCATTATAATACAGCACTTAATGATGGATTTGTCCTGCTTCTAAGAGGGTAATAATAGGTGTCTTTATTACAAAATGTAATACACTCAAGTTATGGAGCAGAGGAGCGTGAAGGGCTCAGTTGGACCTGCTGCGATTCACATCTGTGACAGCGGTGTGAAGAAAGTTCCTAACTTACTGAGCTACTGTGACTGCTCCATGCAGCATATTCGGAAAGAAGCGTGCCCAGCAATCGGTCCATTAATGCTTGCTTAATGCATGCTTAATGGTGGAAAGTGTAATTGTTTTCTGTTTGAGAATGACAAAGTGATAGGTCATCCAATCGCAATGTGGGGCCATGGATGGACACATACACATGAGATTGCACTCAAAGCTTTGTTAAGGAGCTGCCGAGGATCACACAGTCAGTCAGGAAAAATACTCAATGAGGGAGGACTTGGGTGCACGTCAAAATCCAGCTTTATTTAGACAACGAATCTAAACTGGGACAACATGCAAGCATTTCCTCTTGTAGCTCTCGTATTGCAGATGATTGCAGGCTGGTGTTGTTACATCATTATGTCAGAAATGACATCACATTACACTATCAATTTACATAGCCTATGGGGGGTTGGGATTGCTTAGTAAGTCGAGCTACATATAGAACATTTAGAGGTTAGTCACCTAATTGGTGGAGAGCTATTTGGAGACCTATCTGATGACTCCACATGGGCTCATCCTACCTCAGATACTGTTTCTAATACTTCACTATAGAGCTTATGGATTGGTTGGCTCTATATATCATGGGCAGAGTGGTTAGGGGATTTCTTATTGGTTGGCGTCTAGCTTGCCAACCTTGAACACTTTGACAGGACGTCAAGATACGAGTGAAACATACATGGAGGGAGAGACTTCTGTGGTCTGCCATATTTCCAATTAAGGAATACCCCGGATTATCCAAAGGCAATGAGACCTATTTTATGGCACTGGTCAGTTACTTTCTATAAAGGCATTTGGCATGCTGATCTCATGCACTTGAACTTCAGAGGTTACTTGTGCTCTTATTTAATTGATTAACTGGGGAGTCGACCAGGCCTCGTCCTGGGAACTGCTGTCCGGTGTCCGCATGCTGTTCATCCATGGTTCTCTTCCTCGTTCTTGACCTTTGCACTTGCTGCGAGCTACTGCTTGGGCCCTGCACGAATATGTGTTTCTTTTGGATTCAGCCTTTTCAGTTTTCTGATGCCTTGAGGCCAGTGCTCGCTCTGAGACTTGCTGCAGCGTACATCTTTTTGAAGATGGCTGCCCAATTACACTCTCACTTACATGTTAGCAAGCTATATTTGCGTGTCGTTCATGTTGCATTCACTGTATTCATTGGTCACGTTAATGTTCTTCATGCTATATTAGTATTTTTCATGTCTGAATGCATAAATTACCTATTACTCTTGTTCTTCATGTGGAGTGCATGTTTTCTTCGTGTCTAATGCAGATACTTCGGCTATGTGTACTTGTGTGTACATGTATAGTCATCTAGTTACTCTCTATCACTTTATATATAGTAACAACTACCTGTCACTCTACTAGTCAACTCATCTATCGTATTCATAACAGTAACTATGTGGTTTTAGTTGGTCTCATATTCCACCCCTAGGCTCTTGGGGCGATAGGGCTGTCTCAGTTGGTACTGTGTCTCACCCGGACGATACTGGCGAGGGGCAGGGGCTAGAATCCCTGCTTGCATATTCATCTGAGTAGGGACGGTGGGTATTACCTATGTGTTCATCAGCCACATTACATCTTGGAGCCCGTAATAATGGTTTCATCATCAGTTACAGACCAGGGTTCTCCATCCGGAAGGCCCTTTTCTAGGAGACCTATAGCCCATGCCTTCATCAAAGTGATTACTTAGTGGAAATTCATATCGATGCATTTACTTTGAATTTCTTTTTTATGATGAGGGTTCCCACACATCTGCTACCCACCTTCCACCCACCACCTTACCCCCGCCCCCACCCTCATGCCCTTTACCTACAAATAAACATATATAAATGATTTCCCCATGAAGACAATGTAGTCAAGTGTGTTACCACAAAATTATTCACTTCAGCAGCATGTGGAGCTCTCCCTCTCACCCCAAGCTCTGAGGCGTGTAGTGTGCACCAGAAGCCTGGTTTATCCCAGCTATGGCATTACTTATATAGAAGATATCTGGTTGACCTGATTTGCCAAAGCGGCTTCCATTTCAAGAATTATGTAGATGACACCCACACTCTTATTCAAACTAAATGTGGGCGGAGCCACATCAACGCATACATTAGGAAACAGACTTGAAAGTAACAGGGTAGGTTGGAAAATAATTCACTTAAAAGTCAAATCGACCTGAAATAAAACCGTAGTTCTTGATTTCGATGCAATGGTGGAACCCTAGCATTAACTGTTTCTATGCAGCGTCCTTCACTGTAATTGTAATTGGTTATTTGTAACGCACTTAATACCCAGAGGTTTCTAAGCGCAGACCTGGGGATCGAACCTGCGCTGCTCCGTGTCGTCTTGCTTCCAAGGCGAGCACGTTGCACCTGAGCTATCGTCAGGCAGCTGCTTGCATCCTAGTCCAGTTTTGCATAACTTCGTAACCAGTAAAAAAAGAGTTCTGATCAAGACTATATTATTCTACTGAAACCTCTATACAACAATTAGAAAACTGTACCACCTAAGAGGGTCTTGTGGGCAATGCAGCAAAATTGACGCTAATTACTGTAGGGTCCATTTTGGAACAACTTCACACCTTCTATACATTTTGTGACTTGTGGAATAATTAAAGAGCATGGAGGTATTTGATTACCAGGGGGTTTTGTTTTACATTGTTTAAATTGAACCCCCGATAAATTAAATTCTAAGTTCCAAACCGCGCAGGGGAATCGAGGCATTAGAAGAAGGTGTTCGTGTAGATGTGAAGTTGATGAGATGTGCAATTACTTGTATTTGGCGAAAGCAATGGCCGCAGTGGTTCGTGCGCGCCGCTTGTGAAGACTTGATCATCTAGGAGCTTTGCTCGTAGAGGAGACAGAGTTTATGCATTGACCCGTAGGGTCTTCCAAGCAACCTCGTCAACACTGCCTCATTATGGAACAAGACTATCTATATGGCATTACTAGGTCAAGCGCCTCACTAGAGTGGGCAACGAGCTGGACCAATGAGAAGGCTAGAATTAATAAGGCACCACGGATCAATAACATGATGGGTAATTGGAAGGTTCTTGGACTGGGTGTAACAGTGCGTTCTTCCAGGCGTGATTACTATGGAAGCAAAATCCATACTAAAGGAACATTCCCTCCAGCCTGGATCTGCAAACTTAGTTCTCCAGATGTTTTGGTCTACAGCACCCATTACCCTTAGCCCTAATAGTCAATGGTGAGGAATCATGGGTGTTGCAGTTCTAAAGCTCTGGAGAGCCGCAGGTTGCAGACCGCCCTACAGGAAAACAATAATTATAAGGAGTACTTGGATTTCAAAATATCTGTGAATATTGAATTGTATTTGAACAGTAATACATACAGAGAAGCGGGCTGGATCATCTGTTAATGTTCAGCGGCCGAACAGGCCCACTGCGGGGGTATTATTGCTATCAGCACCCTAGGCCCACAGCGAGGAGCTAATAGTGTGTTAAACGTTTGAAACAGATCCAGGTCAAGTGCGCGGGCCATTGAGAAATGGCTACAATTGAAATGGAAGCCAGGATCCGAGCAGAGCCCATCTAACATTTCGATGGAGGGCCAAGACATGACGTGGCACAGTCCAGAGTTCCCGCGGAGGGAGATGTATGGAACACTTACTACGTGTAAGTAGGCTTGGTGGTGCGGTGTTTCAGTGCGTGGTTGAGCAGGAGAACTTCGGGTGGAGGACAGGTGTAGGAAAGCTCCGGAACAACGGGGGCGGATGGGTAGAAAGCTTGGTTCGATTGCTGGCTGAGCATTTGGAGCACACTCTACCCTCCATCCCAGTCCTCTGCTCTCTCCATCTCTCCTTCCTCTTCTTACAGCTTGCTGACTGGCCGCCTGGTGTACCCCAGAGTCTCACTGGTCCCAGGCACCCCCACCAGTTCTCTATTGCAGTTGCCTCTGGGCCCTGCTCCCACCCACCTTCACTGCACTTATAATAAGCCAAGAGAGTGGCTTTTTCAGCACTTACCCCAGTCTCCGCCGACTGGGTGCATTTGGGCCTCCCCCTCTCTGTGACTTTCCGTGCACCTGCACAACCCAACTGCACTTGCCTGAAGATCGTCTGTCTGTTCTCCCTTGTCTTCTCCCCCCTTAATTGCACTGGTTAAACTGCAGTATCACCATCAGACCTATTTGCTGTTTCTCAACTGTAAATGTATTTTACACTCTTGCTCTGCCTGTGCAGACTATTATCATCTCAGAATTTCAAGGGCTCTGAGTGACTGTTGTTTTTCCCCATGTTCCCACCCTTCTTGAGCGCTTTGAAACACACTCATGTGTATAGGTCCTATATAAATAAACAATACTATACACTGATTGGCTCCTGCACACAGCCGGGTGTATAGGATGGCTTTGCTGGATTCCAATGACCATGGTACTGTAACATAATACATATTGCAGCAGTTCCCTCTGGCACTAACTGCAGCAATGCAGAGCAATGTTGGGAGTAGGAACGGATTCTGAACATGTGCTCCAATCGCATTTGACTACATAACACCTAGAAAACCCTACTTAACGCCACTGCTGAACCTTCCTGTATTTAAGTAATGCCACATTGATGCAAATTGCTACTGGTTACCTTGGGCAGTAGAATAAACCTTTCTGTGGCGGTAAGGGATACTGAGTACAGGTAAGGAGACCGGTGCCGGTAATCCCTTACCGCCCAATACCGAGGTCCCTTAGCGGGAACCGTGAAGGGACCAGGGCGCTAATAATGGGCCTGCTATTCGCAGGCCCGTTATTAGTGCCTTCCCCATTCCCATTGAGACCTAAGCGGGCTCAAATGGGAATGGGGAATGGTTGGTTGAATGGGGACTTAATGGGTCCTCCAGGGTCGGAATGACCCGGTAAGTCCCCATTCAGCCACACCGGACCCGGACCTGGTATGGGAGGCAGCCATGGTGCTAATAGCACCATGGCTACGGCCCAACTCGGAATGACCCCCTTAGACTTAGGGCCAAACACAAGTGAACCTGGCTGGACTTGCAATCAAAGTATTTGAGTGAGTGGCGCTCATATATTAAGTGACAGGGCCAGCGTTGTGTCCCTGTCAAAGATGGGGAAGTTGAGGGGCGGGAGCCCAATGCTGGTGCCTGAATGCAAACGCCCCCCTTCTTACCTGTGGTGATGGAGAAGCACGCCCAGGAGAGGCTGGAGATTGAGGTTTATTGCTGTCAACAAGGGCCACGGATGCGACAACACCGGCCACTGGACGTGACAAGGATAGAGGTGGCCTCAGGGGTGCCATGACAAGTGCAGTTTCGCATGTTATGTGCACTAGGGCAAAAACACACATTTTTACTGCATTTTTGCACCAGGATAAAGTTTGCACCAGTGCTAATACGTAATGGTGTTAGCACTAGGGCAAACTTTTCCCTTTTGCAAAAATGCATTTAAAAGATATCTTTTCTGTACAATGGCAATTTTTGCCCTGGTGCTTATACCATGCTGAAATGCATTTGTCACAGTGAAATGGGTTTTGAATATGTCCCAGTGTTTTTAAAAATAAGGCAAACTTTGCCCTAGTGCTAATACCGTGCGACTTTGAACTTGCACCATTGCAAAAGTTCTGTAATCTTGCCCCAGGGAATATTATTATTTTAAAAAGCCCCAAGGAGGCCTTCCATGCAACACCAATGGGTCACAGCAGGGTCCATGTTGGAAATGGACGGAGCTTAGCAGTCCTTTTAATCCTGCCATGGCCTTCCCCGGTCACACCCTCTAGATCAAGGTAGGTGATTGGCCAAGATAGGTGGGCCAATCCAGGGAGGGGATGGGGTATTTAAGTAAGCCTGTATGAATTCTTTAGGGTGGATTAGCTGCTTGAGGACAGTATGTGGTGGAGGATGTCCGACATAGCAGAGGAGGCAAGAGCGAACAGAATGTTGAGGCTATTATAAGGAGGGGGTCTGTGGAGTGTTTGTGTGTGAGTGGCGAGTGTGAGTAGTAGAGGTAAAGCAGGAGTGGTGGTGGTAGTAGCGGCAGAGGTAATAGTGGTAGTTGGTAGTAAAGACAGTAGGCAGTGGGAGTAGCAAAGTATCCAGAGAGAGAAATAGGTATTTGATTGTGGGTAGTAGAGGGCAGCAGTGTACACTCTTGAGTAGTGAGATATATAGATTTACCCTAGTAGTAGTGGGAGCATAAAGGAAGTGAAAGGGTGAGCATTGCACCATATCACTGATTGTCGTCAATGGGACTAGTGAAGTGGTGAGCAGAGCACCATGTCTGTGAGTGTCTTGGGGAAGTAAAGGTAGTAAATGGAGGGCTTGGGAGGATAGCTCAGGGGCAACATGCTCGCATTGGAAGCAAGACGACATGGAGCAACACAGGTTAGAACCCTGGGTCCGTGCTTAGAAACCTCTGGGTATTAAGTATGTTATAAATAACCAATCATCTAATATCTTATCATGTTAGTAGCGGAGTGAGAACAGTAGCAGAGAAAGAGAAGTAAGAATGACAGGGAGTGGATGAATACGAACAGCTGATGGTAATAGAGACAGAGGAAATCACCAGAAGTATAGGAAGTCGAGTGGGAGGAAGCAGGGCAGAGATCCTTAACGGAAACAGAGGGCTAGTTGTAGGTGCATCAATAGTAAGGAAATGAAGTAAGGTCCCAGGGGGCAGGAGAACAGCTTAAGAGACCGTTATAGTGAAGGGTCATGTATGAGGGGGTGAGAAAGATGTGAACATGACACCGAGCGTCCCTGAGGGAAGGGAAATTAGAAGACCCCTAGGGAGTCAGGTAGCCAACGCTTTAGGGAATCCATGTGAATCCCAGGAAGTGAAAGACAGATAGGGTTACTGATCCCAGAGCTACTGACATACCCATTCGGGACGACTGCGTCAGGGAGTCGGGGACAAGGCTGGGCTAGACCAGAGAATACGTCCATCCTATCTGTGATTTTAAGTAAACACCCCTGTAAAATACTCTGAGAGTCATTGTGATTCTTTGTCGCAGGCGCCCCATCACAATAAGAATACACAAATATCTTGCAATTCTTGATTAATAAAGCTTGGCTTTATGAGATCAATTAATTCCAGCTACAATCCGTTATTTTGCCACCTGTTACGCCATTATTATCCTGCTCCCAGTGGCTTATTTATTTTGGTGAAACTGTATACACCTGTGTTGTGGCCATTGTTTACCTGGTCTTCTGGAATACTTTTTCTCTGTCTTAGACATTGGTATACCTGATTGTAGTCATATTTGTCAGCTAGATGTTTAGGAGTACTTTAAGGCAGGACACCTTTGCACTTATATTTCCCAAACTTTATGTTTGGAATGGATTTAAATTATGTGGGGGCTGATTTACGAAGCAAAATAAATGGCTTAAGTTAGAATATTTTTTGGTGTAAGTTTTACTTACTCTATTTTTTTTTTAGCTTGCTAAATTTATTTTTACTTACACTATTTTGTAGCTTAGTCAACCATTCCCACATATATACATGTGCTGACTGGTCCGATTTACTAAGCTCACGTTCAACCAAATAATGTCTTAAGTTCTACTTATACTATTTTTTGAGCTTATTCACTTTCCTAAACCACGTATTTTTCTTAATAAATCAGCCTGTAGTGTTTTAGGGATTAATAGGACATGTTTTAGAGATTACTAGGACACAACAGCACATTAAGCCTTGCGGATTATGGTTTATTTTAAAATCACTGGCTAGTAGAATTGACTTATTGATATTGATATAAACGGGATAGGTTTTATATTAATAATCAATTTCTCATTATGTGTTATAGCAAAACTATATTGATGGATTTTTGTATATTCGCTATCCTATTTATAGCATATGCCTATTTGTAATGTTTACTTGATGCAATGTTATTTCTAAATTAAGTTTAATTTGATTTGACCTCCAATATTCAGAAAAAAAGAAAACAAGTGATGCCCAAGCAAACTATTTATAAATCAATTTTTTCAGACATTTTAACATATTTGGATTCGTTAATAAATAACACGTTAATATGCACTATAAAAACAATATAAAATGTAATTATGAAAAGAAATCCCATACGTAGTAAATCAATTAACTGCATTATTAGACATGGAGGAACATGTTAAATATCATTAAAAATAACCAATAAATGAATGATGTAATCAGTTAATTATATTCGTTATTAGAGCCAGTAGAAGCTGTTTAAATATTGTGTTTGAAATTAATAAGAATTACACAAAAAAATAGCCAAACACTTTAAATACATTGTAAACGATAGTCATGTTGAGGACTACTTGTGATGACTTGTCAAACCAACCATAAATGCATGGTTGCTACAGAAGGATAACTACAAATAGGACAAAAGGGAGAAAAATAAAAGGTGCAGAAGAAAGGGAGCAGGGACGGGGGGTGGGGGCAGGTGCAGAGGGGGCAAAGAGTGGTAATGGGCTTTCAAAATGCCCATAAAAAATGAGAAAGGTTGCCAATACAGGTGCGTCAAACAATTTGCTCATTTTTCAGGGAGTTACAAAAAATGGAAATCCACACTTCTGACATACAGGAGATGGCTGCAGTGCCATTACAAAGCAAGCACTGTGCAGGACTTCCTCATTTTACCATTGCATTAACTGGTGCAAAGAACACCTAGACATCACATTGCTTTCTGATGCTGATGGCCTCTCAGCAAGTCTGTTAGTTAGGGGGGCACCCAGCTTCAAGGAGGACTGTCAATGGATATCAAAGGTTTGATGACCTCATATTGCCTGTACCTTTTTTCAAACATTTGTAAATACAGATGTGGTAAAGCAATGTACGTGGGTTGCTCGCACACATCTGGCTGGATGCACACTATTGTGCTTTTGGCAGCGAGTCGGAAATTTAGCGCGGCAAGAAAAGGAGCACAGTGAGGGGTGGAGTGCATGTGTTGTACTGGAGCAGTCCTGTGGCACTCTGCGGGTGGTGGTATTGGAATCAGAAAGAGCGTTTCAGCCATGGGTGGTCCTTGAAAAACCGAGGCAACTATTGCATGGAGGGAACAGTGGGAGGTGCAATAAACCAAAGTCATTAAAAATACCAATGATACAAGAATGGCCTCCGATTCCTCAGCACTACCAGCTTTTTCTGGACCTCAAGCAGGGCTGGTGGAAGTACAATAGATTGTTTTGTTAGTCGGTCGGCAGGAGCATTTCTGGAAGTGGACAGCGTACGGTAGGAAGCAAAAGTGGGGACAGTCAACTCTTAGCCCTATCATATTGGCAGTCGAGATTCGAAATCGCAGAGCCAAAGTATAATATCTGTCTGTCTTATTCTCACTTGAGATATATGTGTGTGTATATATATATATATATATCTCTCTCTCTCTCGCTCTCTCTCTCTCTCTCTCTCTCTCTCTCTCTCTCTCTCTCTCTCTCTCTCTCTCTCTCTCTATATATATATATATATATATATATATATATCAAACAAAAAGGCACCCTGAAATAAAGCACATGGATCGACGATGTTAAAGTCCAAGCACAAATGAAATCCCAACACATAATGTAAAGAAACCAAAATGGTATGTCCCATTAACAAAGACTAGACCTCTCACAGTCAAAAATAAGTTATAAGCAGTGATGTGGCAGCCATTTTGGAATGCTAGTGGCATTGTGTACTATAATGCACAGTGCTCTACTGCCGTAAAACTAAATAGCAAAAAAAGAAATGTTTGTAGAATACACAAATATAATACAAATTGCAAAAAAATGGCAACTTGCCAAAAGTAAACATGAAATACTATACCCAAACATCTAACAATGTATGAATGGCAATGCATAATGTTGCCAAGAAATGTATAGTGCCAATATAGTTGATAATGATGTTGCTGCAACCAATGAAGTGCCAAGTGCACAATATCATCCGAAATCCAAAAGAAACAGTGACTTAGCATTGGACCACTTAAACATATTCAAAGCCCCATACTAAGGCAACAATTATTTCAAACATGCAAGGATTGCATAAAGTGCAAAGTTGCTAGCAGCAAAGAACATATGAATCTGGCTGGATAACATCTATAGCCTAGTGCAGCCTAGCTAGCAGCAAAAGACATATGTATGACATATGCAAATAATAGAGTATGCAAGAATGGCCACAGTGTGCTAAATTGCTAGCCACAACGAACATATGAATCTAGCAGCATCAAATAAAGTACCTAGCGCAAACAGACTAGCAGCACATATATATGGCATGTAAAAATATTCAAGCTTGCAAGAAAATAATTATGTGCAAAGTAACTAGCAGCAAAGAACATATGAATTTGGCAGCATCCAACAAAATGCCTATTAATAATAGAGCATGCAAGAATAGACATGATGCACAGAATTGCCAGCAACAAAGAACATGAATCTAGCAGAATCAAATAAAATGCCTGGTTCAAAATAGCTAGCAGCATGTATATGGCATGTTAAACTATTCAAGCAAACAAGAATAGTCAGCATGGGCAGAGTAGCCAGCAGCAAATAACGTATGAATGTAGACTTATCCAATAAAATGCCCAGGGTATTCTGACTAGCAACAAAAGCCCTATGAATGGCCTATAGAAATAATTAAACACAATGAAATAAAGTGTCTAGTGCTGTGGTGGAGTTTGCTCTGTGGTGCCTTCCTCCCCTACTAACACACTCTCCTCACCTGAACCGCTGAACCGCTGGAATTTTTGGCTTCTTGTAGGCGCCGCCGTGAGAGGTAGTCTCTTTCTTTAGATGAACATGCTTGTCACGGAGGGAAGCCACAGTGACCGCTGGTGAACAGGTGTCCTGTGACTCCGCTTCCGGAATCAAGCCAGAATAAGGGAAAAAGCCAATAAGGGGAAAAAAAAACCTTGACGGAGTGTTGACTCTTCTCCAATTCGTGATAACAAGATGGACCGCTGACTGGGAGCGATGTAGAAGGAGTTGACGGAGAGCAGCCAAATGGAAAGTTCAAAGGAGCTGAAGTGAAGGAACTGCAGTCTTTGAAGTAGAAACCACCTTGCAAGTGGAGGCGTAGAAAACTCGTCGGCTGGTACAGAAATCCATGGAGGTAATGGCCAGGAGAAGGCAGATGGCAAGAAGGGCACAAAGGAAAGGTAAGAAAAGGGAAATAAGAGAGAGAGAGAGAGGTAGAGGGAAAGAGAAACAGTGTCCGGCGGGACGGAACTGACAGGAGAAACGAACTGCTGCGCACTGCTGAGGACAGCGGCAGTCGGGGAAAGTAAGTAGAAGGGTGAGCTCCGTAAGTGGTACGAATCACAAGAACGCAAGGAAACCTCTGACAGATCCGAAGGGAGATGACAGAAGTCAGGAGCAAGGTAACCCGGAACAGGAAGCATCCGAGAGGGGTTGCAACGCAGTGTAATGTTGGGGGGCGGAGAATAAATACTCCTGGTGGCTCTGTGCTATGCCAATGAAGCCGCAAGCAAGGACACAAAGAAGGGACTAAAACACCCTACCTCTATGTCGGCAGCTCCATCGCGGAAGTATCTGCCAATCTCGGCTTCGGCCGTGGTGGCGGATGACAAGTGCATACAAAAACAGGGCCAAAAGGCAACAACTAATAATCCACAAGTCACTCAAACAAAATTAAAGTGCATGTTGTTTAAACAATGAATATAGTCAATGGCTGTAAACCAAGAGCTTCAAAGATGATGGGGAGCCAATAAATAGATGAGAGCAACAGATACAAAAACACTGAATCACATATTCAAATACCAATGAAAGTATAGAGTTCTTCATCGATGTTGTGTGCATGAGGAATTTTAGTTTCCAAATCCAGAATCATTCTTGTTTCCAACTGATGCAATTTCAGGGTTCTGTCTCTTCCTTGAGGATGTTCAGGAACATGAGTGTGTCCAAAGAAGGTAACAACACCCGGAGACGTCCCTGTGACACTCATGAAAGTGTTTGGCAACAGGGTATGTAAGGTCTGCATGTTTTATAGCAAATATATGTAAATTCGGCATATTTTATAGCACAGATATGCTGGAGAATTCTAATCTTCAATTTGCACGTTGTGATTCCATCATACCACTTCCTACATGGGCACCTAAGAACATAAACCACAAACGCAGTGTTACAGGTATTGTTAAACCATATGGTACATGTCATGCCCACAATAGGATGCACATAACTTGTGAGGGGAGTCGCACATTGGCATAGCTTGCATTTGGAACATTTAAATAAAAGACCCCTCCAACCACACAAGAATAGCTTCATAGGATATGGACCTACATAGCTATGGAGAGGATCACGTATAACCTTCAAGGGGACAGACAGAAGTTCGCTACAGATTGGGGGACGCCATAGACTACCTGCAAAGTGATTACATGCTGCAATGGTGCCCTCACAACATTCGCATTCTTGATATGTTCACAGCCTGAGATAAACGCTGCCAAGGGTCGCAGTGACATTGCAAAGATGTTAGAAATGGTGGGGGAGCGGGGGGGGCGGGGTGGGGAGATTGTGGGACAATGTTGTGTCCCGATGTTCATGTTTAAAGAAATGCCAATAAAAATTATTTAAAAAAAATAAATAAATATACAATCATTTACAAAGTTGTTTTAGCTAAGACACATCCTCACCAACAACTTTAGTAGGAAACAGAAAACTGGAGACGAGTTTGTGGAAGGTAAAACAGGGATTACTGGATTTTATATATGAGAGGTCTTTATTTGCTCTGGGCACATGCCAGTGTTTCTGTATAATATCACAAATCAAATGTAATGTCGAACAAAATGTAAGAATCAGTCTGATGTCCTCATTCTGCTCGAAAAGGAACCTCTTTTCCTTATTAAGGACAACATTGCGAATCTGGTGGCCAGACAAACTTTTTCCTTCACTTTTGTAGAGTATCCATGTGACACAAAACTGGAGGCAATTGCCGGGTGATTGCAGTTGGCATGAAGTGACAAATTGGTTCTAGTTGGCATCCTGTAGACAGCGGTATTAAGGCCACTGTGATTTATATGTACATGCACATCAAGAAAACAATGTCAGTTTTGCTGTGGGTCTCTGTGAATCGTAAATTAAGATTAACCCGGTTCAGAACTCATCCTCGACTCCTCTCCAAATTATACACAAATCATTGATCAAATGCCACCCAGTGACAATTTGATTGGTAAAAATCTTATTTTCTGAGGACCAGGCAAAATTGCGTTCCTGCCATCCCATGGTGAGATTGCCATAGAATGGGGCACAAGTAGTCCCCACTGCAGTCCCCCTCACCTGGAAGTAATACGATTAATTAAACAGAACAATCTTGTTGTTAAGGCAGAAGGAAATCATATTCAAAATCATTTCCCTACGGCGCAAGTAATTGAGAGACCTGGTGTCCAAGAAATATTTGCATGTATTGAGTCCCACTGAATGATCAAAGGAGGTGTAAAGCAAAACCAAATTAAGTGTGGCTAAAAGGATGCCCTTTTACAACATAATCCCATTAATATGCTGCAAGAAATACTTAGGATCCTTCATAAAAGATGGCAATGTGGACACAAAAGGGTTAATGGTTTCATCAATAAATGTAGCCAGATTTTCCAGAAGGGAACCTGATAAAGTAACAATGGGCATACCTGGAGGCTTACTGATGGACTTGTGGACCTTTGATAAACAATTTGATCGTGAGTATTACTGGTGATGATGCTAATAAGAATTTACAGGTATAAGGGTCCAGAATGCCCAAGTGGACCATTTCTTAAGTAAGATCGAAGGATCCTGATTAATATCAAGATAAGGATTAGTAGTGAATTTAGTATACAAGGAACGGTCCATGTTGGCTTTGGTGATGTAATCACATCGATTGTGAAGGACAATGTTGGAACCCTTATCAGTTGGCTTAATGACCACACCTGGCAGATTTTGTAAACCAGCCAGCGTCCGTTGTTGTTTAATAGATACATTGTAAGTAGTTTTCGTTTTTTTCAAATCTGCTGCCACTAAATCCTCGAAAGCCTCCAGTTAAAGGAGGATTGAATTTAGACTTGGCAGTTAATTTAGTTTCTTTGGACCAATCAGTTTCAATGTTAAAATCAGAAAGATTGACATCATCAGTACTCTGTGAAATGTCAAACATCTCAGCGATATCCATCGATGATAGTAGATCAGAAACAGTCAGATTAGTTCTGCTTTGAAGCAACGGGCATTGAATTTCCTTTTTGGGATTAATCAAAATAGTTTTGTTAGTTTTAATTTGCTTATAAATTTGTCAAAGTCCAGCCTGCTTTTGGTGTAGTCAAAACCAATGGAATGGCAGAAATTCAAACCAAGCTGCAATAATTCAAATTGATCTACAGTTAAGACATGTGTTGATAGATTCACGATTTTTAAAGCAGGGAAAGGTATCAGTTCTTGACCTGACCCCCAAAGCGTGTCGATCTATCTGACTCATTATCACTTGTTGCCCCTTTATGCGTTTGCCACAGCGAGTTTTCCGCCTCTAAACTATTGGCTCCTTCCACTTCCTCTGCCATGGCCCCTCTCTCTCTTCTGCATTTGTCCATGCAGAGCAGAGCAGACACTTTTCGATTAAAAAATTGAGATGGGAGGGAGGTTCATCAACTTCCCAACGTGAAACATCTGATTGAGATGAGGAAGACATTCACTTGAGGTAGCAGCAGTAACATTGGCACTCCCAAGCTGTTTCGTAAAGACTCAAATCTTTTCACAAAAGAATAAACTCTCCCACTTTCACAGTCTAAATTGTCACGTAGAAATGGGAGTTTATTACGCTGTTTAAGCTCATCTTCATAAGAAATGAGATTCAGATCTATGATGGCTTGTAGATTGTTGCCAAACTCAGTAGCTTGCAAGGTATTTAATTTACAGTCCATCGCCTCAATCTGAGTCAGGATAACACTTGTGTCTGATTTTTCATATTTCATAATTAAATTTAAGAATTTGGCTGAACACTCATTGTATATGTATATATGATAGGGTCGTGGTCACCATCCTATAGTGAAGGTGATAGCCTTGAGTTATAGGAACCCTGAACATTCTTTTGGTATTAACTTTTGACATGCACGACAGATTTGGATGATATTTTCCAAACAACAATTGTGTCACCCCTTCTGCCCCCCACGACTAGAAAGCTTAACAAAGATTTGTTAAAAAAAAGGAAAAAGTTGTTAAGAAAGCAAAAAAAAAGCTGCTTTCGGCCTACTCTAATTCATTTTCCCCATAGAGAAAAAGTCCACATTTGGTAAAGCTGAAGCAGAAAAACTGTTGGGCGGATTTGGACCAGATATTACAACAACTTCAATGAGTCGTTGACTTAATTTCTGGAACAAGTGTGGGGTAATCCGCCTAGTAGTTTTTGAAATGTTTGATAGGGAAGGGGGTGCCCTCTGTTCCCTAAAAATAGTTATATCTCCAGTGGTGCTTTGCGCAGAGAGGCTTTTCAGAAATTAAAAGCTGCCATTTATTTTCCTCGATGCAATCGATTACAGGGGGAATACGAAAACGAAAAGCACTCAAAAAGGTATTTGGAGGAAGAAAAAGGATGCAATTGCATCAGGCTAGAGGTGGTTAGAGGGAAAGAGGGAGTTGGGGTTTGTCTTGAGAGCCAGTTACAGTTCAAACATTTTGGGATTATCATGGGAATACCATGGAAATCACAAGATATTCCTGCACTTACAACGGAAGACGTGCTCAGAAAAAAGAATATGCTCACATGAACAAAAGAGTGAAAGGGTGTAATGGGAGAGGGACAGGGAGGAAAAAAGCAGCTGAGGAGTGGACCTTAGAAAGAGGTAAGTGTCTGAGAGGACTGCAAAGAGTTTTTGATTTTCAAATGTTTTTGGATTATCGGGGGGAATGCTGCGGGCATGGGTAGTTCATTGTCGTTATATGTGTAGTTCGTTGCCATTATCAGGGGAATATTGTGTGGATCCCGTGGGAATCGGAAGAGAGTGACAACAAGAGGGGGTTTTACACCTACAGTGATCAAATCTGCTAGGTATGGGGTAGTGGGTCTTTGTGCCACTGGCCATGTCTAATGGGCACCAAAGAAACTTATTGGTGCAGTATGTATAGTGGCAACAGCGGAAGGCCATGGCTATAGGGCCCCAAAGACATGTATTGGTGCAGCATGTACAGTAGCAACAGCGGAAGGCCATGGCTATAGGGCCCCAAAGACATGTATTGGTGCAGCATGTACAGTAGCAACAGCGGAAGGCCATGGCTATAGAGCCCCAAAGAAAAGTATTGGTGCAACAAGTACAGTGGCCAAGGTCCAAGACCATGGTTAGTGGACCCAAAAGAAACTATAGTATAACAAAAACCTTCAAACTTTAGGTAAGAGAGAGTTCAGGTGATCAGATTTAATGTGAACAAAATTGAAACAAAACCTTTGAAATTCAGTGAAAAAGCCACTGTTAAGAGAGAATTAAGGTGATCAGATTTAATGCATCAAAAACCTTGAAATTCAGCACTTGCATTTTAAACAACTCCACCTTAACGTTGCACCCCCTGTTGCACAGCGCATGGCCACAGTGACATCACTGAGGAGATCACTAATGACATCGCTGTTGTTGCCCGAAATGTTGAAGATAAAATGTCTCATTGCTGACTTCTCCAAACTGCAAGCTTTGGTGAAAATTCAGAACACGGTTCTAAGTTATTATGAAAGCAATAAAAAGTTGTTTTCAGCACTATCCCATTCATTTTCTCATAGACAAAAAGGTGGTTCCATTGAACACCGATAGAGTGATCTGATGGTAAGGTAGGTACTTTTGGGGAGAGCTGGAGAGGCCTTTTTTAGTCCGATAATTTCATACATCCACGGTAATCGCACCAGAATCGGAACTTCCCCAGACAGAAGCGAACACAAAGTTCATCAGAGAAAAGAGCGAGAGGAAGAGGACATTGTGGGAGGGTCAGGGGGGGAGTACACATTGCTGGAAAGAAGGGAGGACCTACAAAGGAGGAGTGGTGCATATGTAAAGTGGCAGTGGGGTAAGTGTAAGGCTTTTTTAATTTTTTTGTGTTTCAATTTTTGTACATTTCCACAGTAATTGTAAAAAGGCTTTGTTTATGCGGGAACGATTGCTGCAGCAATACAAGGTGCCATCAGGCTGATGACGTGTATGTTTCCACATGAACATATCAGGGGAAATCCCACAGGAATGAAAGATGGGGGAAATAGGGGCTGGGGAATTGCCATGTCCAGTGGGACATGGACATTTAAAACTGGAGGAGATAGAGGCCGGGCCGGTGGTGCATGGTCCTTTTGCCTAATTGGTTAAGCCCATGGCTGGTGGGACATAGTTAGGGGGATATTGGCTACTGTCTTTTATCTTCTATATAGTGACATTTAGAACCACCTCTAATTTTCAATTACAGCCTCAGCATTTAACCACACTTGAGGAGTGAGGCCGTTAGATTACAGTTGTAGTAAAAATGTTGGGATAGTTGGTGTATTACAGCACTTTCTTAAACTTGTTCAAATACAGTCCCATCAAATAATTCATGAATCATGCACCTTAGTTTTGCCAGGTTTTAAAAGAGCGCACAACTATACAGCCATTTTAATATGAGATGCTTGCCTTATGCTTCAACATCCAAAATAATGTTTCCAGGTGGGCCTGAAGTTTCCTCCCCACCCTTTGAAATGCCTGCCATTATAGACATGAAACTTCAAAGTTGGATCAATAACCCAAGGCCCGGGTCCGTCCTGACAGATCTGACATTTCGTTAATCGCTCACGTTGGAAGAGCCACCAGCCGGAGATGCTTCACCGTCAGTGCAGTAGGCCGCTCTGATTCTGCAGGTCCTTTCATCATAGTCACAGGTTAATTGACTCAAGTGTGGCATTCTGTCTCGAGCATGACGGATAGCAGCTCCGGCGATGAAACTGTCCCCGTTAATAATATTTCCTAAATGGTCATGCATTAATACTACGGTTCCTGACAGACGGTCACCCGTCATCGGTGGCAGGGCTTCTAAACTAATCGGTGAAATGAAAGTCTGGATGCATATTTAGGTTTTGATTTCATGGTCTTGCCCATCGCAAGTGACATATTAAATGGCTGCCTACTCGCTTAAATAGTTAACAAGGGCGTAACTACACGGATAAAGAGGAATTAAGGCCTATCTTCCATGCTCTACTGGACAAAGAGGACATGATATCATTTAGTTAGCTAAGAACATGCAGTATTTCGCTGATGAGAAGGCATTAGCAATAACTGCAGTAGATTAACTATTGGAACATGTTTAGATTATTATAACAATAGTCAATAAATACTTTTCAACCACACTTTTGGAAAGAGATTAATTCCTCAAATATGGTGGAAGGAATGGTTAAACCTTAATGACACTAGAAGCCTTAGCAACAGTCTTATGACACATGCATTCATTTCCAATGGATTAAAAACGTTCAGGTGTGCAGATAAAATGTATGTTGCCGTTATTCATTTTAGACCGCTTAGCTCTAAGAGAAATCGTCCTTCCATAATCCGATAGAATATTAGAAGTTTCTGGCACAAGCAACCTTTCTGTGAATTTCATCTATATAGAATGTTTGACTAACTTCATCCATAGCTCATGAGTCTCGTTGGAAGTTCCTGCAAATTCTCGAGAGAATTTAAACCTTAATGAAGGTTTATTGGCATAATAATGAATAAAGGGATTCATTTTCAATTGGGCAATGAATCAGGGCAGATGGGAGGGGCCCTTTAGTCCCCGACCCCTCTGGCAGGATTGTTTACATCCGGCACGCACTGACCAATAGTGTGACACCCGACTGCCTTCACATATTCTGATGTATCCCAGATCACTCGAGATGGCCATCAGGGCAACAGGTCATGGAAATGGCCGAGCTGCACCCTACACATTGACCTGAATAATAACCTATCAAAGACTCAATGATTATCTTATTGCATTTGCTGCAGAGGAGATAACAATTGAGACTTTATTTAACCACAACAGAAAGATTGGAACTGTCTGCGCAAGTGTCTATAATCTTGATGTATCAGTTTAGAAGCTGGCAGATATGGAGCCTGCAGCTAATTTGTGCATCCCGCATCATGATAATCAGTGGCTGCACATCCTTCCATCTGCAATAGGGGTTCGTAACCTGTGGATCGCCAGATGTTTTTGTCTATGAATCCCATGATCCCTCACCATTGACTAAGCTGGCTATGGCTTATAGGTGCTGTAGCTAACACATCTGGAGAGCCAATGGTTGCCATCCCTGGATCTAAAGGGGTGCACTTGCATGCTGTTGGGCAACAGAAATGTCCATAGAGTTTTAAGGCAAATTAATTTAAAGGTCAGTAAACCTCACAAACCATTGGTCTATTTATGCAGTACAGAAAATACTGTTGAGTTACTCACCGGATTCCATAATTGCTCAAAAGTGTGGAAACATAGAATTTTGAATATAGCTATCAACCCCGCATTGGCGGCTTGGGGGTGGGGCATAACAGGGCTATTAGTGGCTCGCCAGCCCGACTTTAGGCAGCAGACTGGTGAACATTCAGGGCCAATACTGGCCCTGGCACGCCCCCAAGAAGAAGGTGATGGCTATTTGCACGCTGCGGCTCCATCAGGGGTGCAAATAGTATTTTTTATGCGGGGAATGGACTGCACGCGAATGGTACATGCACAATCTCCCATTCAAAAACAAAAACTAGATGGACGCTGCCATAGCAAATAGAGCCAGGACTGAGTCCCTTATCGATTCCTATGCTGGTGGCCCAACAGGTAAGTGGTGTGAAGGGAGGTGTAGGGGTGATGTGGGAGTGTGCAATGGGTTTCGAGGATGCCATGGGTAGGTGGGAAGCGAGATGGGCTGAGGAGGGGCCAAGGTGATGAGGCACCTCACAGAAGAATGGCAGAACGGCATAAATCTGAACTTTGTGGGCCATTCAGTGCGCAAACCCCCCCTTCGTCAATTCATGGAATCGAATATGTGGGGGAAAATCCTTACACTGTGTGGCCTTCACGCAGGTCCTGCACGTCCCTGTGTGCAGTTGAGCGTGTTGCACGAGACTCCTCGCAGAGGGTAGGTTGGGCATATGCAAAGCTCAAACTAGGGGGCAGAACATGCAGAATGAGGAAGAACAAGGAAAATTGTGGGCGTGTTGAGGGATGGCCTGTGCGAGTCAATCCCATGCCCACAACTGCACTGAAGCAAGCGTGGTCATGGATGTGATCACGCAACCTCATGTCTGGGAAATCACTACGCAAAGCTCACGTGCCAACCGCCACCCGAACGCAGGCATAACGACCCATGCACATAGGAATCTCGTGCAAAGGTAAGATCGGAACTTGGATGTCGGGGTGTGTGCATGCAGTCCAGGTTCCGATCGAAGTTAGTAAGCAGTGCAATAGGGTGCACACGCGGTTTACGGGGGGTTGTATGCATATTTACCAGGAAATTGCTACCCTTACGATACATGGTATTCATGTTCAGGGGGTGCTTGGAATAGTTACGGGGGACCCTATGCAGTGTCATCGGGGTACTACCTTGGTTGTAGGAGTTTGCATGCAACATTGCCGGGGTGCATTACTTTAGAGCTGAGGAGTGTGCATAGGTTGGTATATGTGTCTTGTATTGCCATGCATGGGGGCGTGTCATGGCCATTCTGGCCGCAACTTGCGCATAGGGTTATTTTGCGTGAACAATTTCATGAATACATGGAACGCGCATAAAATGTTATGTGCGCAGCGATGCGCTAAATTGCTTTGGGCGCGCAGCCTTTGCGGGATCAATGTGCATTTTTCCATGAATCAGGCCCACAGTTGTTGAGATAGCAAAAGAGAGAAATGTACAGCATGAGCAGCATAAGATGGGGTCTCTAAGGGAGCTGCCAGTCCTTTGAAGAACAAAGATATTCGACTCAAAAAACACCTTCTAGGCTTCTAGTAGATATTTTGGAATTGTTGTAGGTGTTGCTTGGTTGGGTATGCAGTTTGGCTTGTAGGATACCACCTACTATCCAATTGTTGCTTGTCGCTCCAACCGGATGTTGATTGTAGTTGCTTAGTAGCGTTTGTAGCTGAGAAGGATACCCAGAGGTAATTTTGAATGCATTATCCAGGTTGGTGGCTAAGGGTACATTCTTTGGAAACACAAACAATACAATAGAACACATGTAAGTGTATTGTCCTAGAGTGATTGATTGTTTTGTTGATCAAGTTCAATATTTGGTTAAGCGGTGCACTAAATTGCCAGTGGAAAATAATAGAGAGAGAGAAAGAGAGAGAGAGAGAGAGAGAGAGAAACACTAGGAGATAAAGAGAGAGCCAGAAAGATAAATGAGAAAGAGAGTGAGAGAGTGAGAGAGCGAGAGCGACAGCGATAGATACAGAGGTAGATAGAGAAAGGCAACAACAGAGGGGGAGAGAGCGAGAGAGAGAGAGAGAACTAGAGAGAAAGATAGACAAAGAGGGAGCAAATGAGAATGACAGAGAGAGAGAAACAAAACGACACAATGAGAGAGAGAAAAGGAGAGCAAGCAACAGAAAGAAAAGAGTGATAGAAAGACAGAAACAAGGAGAAAGAGAGACCAAGAAAGACAAAGGGAGAGAGGGAAAGAGAGAAACATAAAGAGACAGAGAAATAGAATGAGAGAGAGAGGGAGGGAGAGAGAGTTAGAGAGAAAGAGAGGTATAGAAAGACGGAGAGAGAAGGACAAAGAGGGAGCACGAGAAAGAAAAGAGAGAGAAAGAAATACAAAAAAGATAGGGAGACAGAGGGAGAGTAGAGAAAGATAGAGAGAAACAACGAGAGAGAGAATACAGAGAGGAAGACAGAGGGATAAATACAGAGAGTGAGGAGGAATTATTATTATTATTATTGTTATTAATATTATTATTATTGTATTTATTGAGCGCGGACCTAGGTTCGAGAAGCAACAAAGCACTTTACAGAGGTATGCAACAATACAGATGCATAACGGAGCGCTTTACAGAGGTGTATACCATTACAGACGCATACCGGAGCATACCGGAGCTCTTTACAGTGGTGTACAACAATAAAGATGCATAATACAGATGTATAACGGAGCGATTTACAGAGGTGTACACCATTACTGATACATAATGGAGCGCTTTACAGATGTGTAAAACAATACAGATGCATAACAGAGCATTTTACCGAGGTATACACCACTACAGATACATAACAGAGCCCTTTAGAGAGGTGTACAACAGTACAGATACATAACAGAGCGCTTTACAGAGGTGTACAACAGTACAGATGCGTAACAGAGTCCTTTACCGAGGTGTACACCATTACGATACATAACGGAGCACTTTACAGAGGTGTACAACTGTACAGATGCATAACAGAGGACTTTACAGAGGTTTACACCATTACAGATACAAAACGGAGCGCTTTACAGAGGTGTATAACAGTACAGATACACAACAGAGCACTTTACAGAGGTGTACAACAGTACAGATGCATACCGGAGAACTTTACAGAGGTGTACAACAATAAAGATGCATAATACAGATGTATAACGGAGCGATTTACAGAGGTGTACACCATTACAGATACATAATGGAGCGCTTTACAGAGGTGTAAAACAATACAGATGCATAACAGAGCGTTTTACCGAGGTATACACCATTACAGATACATAACGGAGCGCTTTAGAGAGGTGTACAACAGTACAGATACATAACAGAGCGCTTTACCGAGGTATACACCATTACAGATACATAACAGAGCACTTTACAAAGGTGTACAACAGTACGGATGCGTAACAGAGTCCTTTACCGAGGTGTACACCATTACGATACATAACAGAGCACTTAACAGAGGTGTACAACTGTACAGATGCATAACAGAGCACTTTACAGAGGTGTACACCATTACAGATACATAACGGAGCACTTTACAGAGGTGTATAACAGTACAGATACACAACAGAGCACTTTACAGAGGTGTACAACAGTACAGATGCATAACAGAGTGCTTTACAGAGGTCTACAAAAGTACAGATGCATATCAGAGCACTTTACGGAAGTATACAACAATACAGATACATAACGGAGGCTTTACAGCAGTGTACAACAGTACAGATGTATAAAGGAGCGCTTTACAGAGGTTTACGACAGTACAGATGCATAATGTTGCACTTTTCAGGGTTAACAACAGAACAGATATACAGAGGGTAGAGAGGAGGGGCATAGCTGTACTGGGTGCAGGGTGGACAGGGGCGGGATCGTGTAGCAAGTCAGGTGGCGCGATGATGGCCTAGGTGTTGAGGAGCAGAGACTCCTTCAAGAGATGAAACAAAATTTTGGGTTGTGAGTGGGGACCATGCGCTCTTGTTGAAACAATACGTTATGAACAAAAATCAAAGAATTATTATGGATGTGTATGTCTTGATTGAAAGATCTCTTCAAATCACATGTATTAAAGAAGAGTAGATTTTATTCATATGCTGTGCAGATTATATATTTTTAGTCTCGACAAGCCCTGCTGTCTTCATATGTCAAGCAAAGCAACACCCCTGAAATGACATCCAGTTTAGTGACTGCATTGTAGGACTAGACACAATAAAACGCTCGGTGATTTATTCACACATATACTTCTCATCATTTTGCCATTTCAACGCTATAACAAACATTAATTGGTCTCAGAAGAGCCATTGTCCTGAATTAATGCTACATTTTGTTTCGATGACAGGAAAAGCAATGCAAATTAGGGAGAACGAGTGACGATTTATTGGGCGATATTCCCCGTATTCACCGTAATTGATGGGTGATATTCTCCGTAATTGACGGGTAACGAGCTCGCGTTGGTGATTGAGGTGTCAATAGTCTTGATTCGTCAATGATGAATTGTAAGGGTTATGAGCGTGTGCAGCTCTGTTATGAGTGGGAATGTCAATAATTGTGTTAGATTAGAAGATATGTCTCTGGTTGGCCTTCCATTATTAAACCAATAATCAGATTTCCTGTAGCTGTTAAGGTGCTGAGAGACGAAGTGCGATTGAGTTATGTATTAAGAATTGGGAACAGCCAGACAAAAAAGCATTAATATCAGGGCGAAAGTGAAGACCAGTAAGAACCAAATAATTAATTCTCTGGTATTAACTAATTATTACATTGCAACACATCAATATGTAACCATGTATTTATTTCTGTTAAGTTAGTCGTTTCTTGTAGAATGTATGATATGATAAGTTATTTATAATGCACTTAATACCCAGAGGTTTCTAAGCACGGACCCGGGGATCGAACCTGTGGTTCTGTTTGTTGCCTTGCTCCCAATGCAAGCGGGTTACCCCTAAGCTATCCTCCCGAGACCTGTACATTGATGAAAAATTGATTGTGAATGTACATGTATTTAAATATTTATAATTCACACAATAAACATTAAGGGAACGTGATCTTGTATAGTGCCCTCCTGCCAATAATGTTGGCATTTTTGCCCTTGGCCCAGTAATGGCAAAAAACAACATAAAATATTATTAACATTACTTAAAAAATATTCAAACATGTTCTGTCTTTCAAGTGAGATGGTCTGCATGGACCGCCCATTGACCAATGTAATGTGGTCCTCCTGACAAATAGCTCAGCTGTGCTCAAGCCACATGGGTTCACCAGGCGAAGCAATGGAGAGCTCTGTCAATAGATGTTGTGAGAAGCCGCTGCCACATACTTTGAGTCATTCACCAGTGACTGGCTGAGCCCAAGTTGGGAAGAGTTTGACTCACATCTATCAGACAAACAGCCAATACTGCAGGAGTCAGTAACCTGAGGTTGACAGACGATGTGTACTACAACTCCCATGATCCCTTGCAAATGACTGTTAGCCACGGTGGATATGAGTTGTAGTCCAAAACATCTGGTGAGCCAAAGGTTGCAGACCCATAAACTAATGTGAGACAATAGAGTCATTCGGAAATACGTTTCCCCTCTTACTCGTCCTAGAGGGGGATAATTGGTTTTTAGTGTGGAGTAAGGGCGCGGATCAATTAATGCTCTATGTTATTGGACCTAGAACGCCATCATCAGGACATGGCGGACACCCTCTCCCCATTACCCATAACATGTCTGCAGTACATGCCCTGGGTTTTAATAATGAATGAGCAATAGTACGGCTACTCTATCAATATGATATGATGAGTCATTTATAATGCGCCGGTACACAAGTGTTTCTAGGCGCGCATTGCAGACCCCTGAATGAATCATTGTGAAGTCAGAGTTATTGGAAGATATGGTTCCAATCATGCTATGCTTAGAAACAGTATAGTTCAGGGGTTTGCAGTCTGTGGCTCTCCACATATTTTGATCTATGGCTCCCAAGACCCTTCAACATTGACTATGCTGGCTAGAGCTAATGGGAGTTGTAGTCCAACATGTCTCCCTAATGCTGCTTTTCCAGGCTTTGTGCAACTGCTATATTCTGTGATATGACTGGGTATGCTTAGCATTCTGGGTCCAGGCCCCTGACGTTTTACCAATGATTGTTCACATGTTCTATTATGCCTTTCTAGTGGTTTGGGAACTAAGACATTGGTAGAAGTTTAGATATGTGTACGCCCCCTCATGCCTATTTCAGCGCAGCACCACGAAAAAAGATCAGGTAACATTGGTTTGGAGAGAAAAGATATGGGGTGCGGGCCCCTGATGCCAGTTAGCTGTCTTCCACATATGCAAAGGTGTGGGACGCAGGTACCCGGGAAGGACTTTGCACCCAATGAGGATTGGTGTGCCAGACGATTACCTTTTAACAATCTCATTACACGCTAATACTTGACAGTCTTTCTTTCATGCTCATGCTGTCATCTTAACGAACACACTACCGACAAGAAAATTGGTGGTTCCTAAGTCCCGCCTCCATTTCCACGACATGGTCCATGAGATGGGAGAGATCGTGCTGGAGTTTAAAATGATATGAGCTCAGGGAAGGCAGGGGGCCACTGTGAGCAGATGATGTTGGTTACATGTTTTTATACTGAAATATTTTTTATAAAGAATGAACATATATCGAATATTTTATAACGAAATATGTTATAGAGAATGCACTTTTTTGTTTTTGTGGGCACCCAAAACCCCGTTTCCCACCCCTATAAATGCACCCCAACCGTTTCCCAAAAATATTTAACCCTTTACTCCACCTCTAAATGCATTCTCTATAAAAAATGTTATAAAATATTCGATATGTGTTCATTCTTTATAAAAAGTTCAATATAAAGACTGTATACCGATGATGTTATGGCGGGTGACAGGGAGCATAGTGATGAGATCCTAGTGAGCGGCCAGGGTTGTAGGTAAGCGTGGTTGTGCATGGACACAGCCCAGATTCAGCGTGTAATCTGATTGAGTTCTTCCCAATCACCAGGGTGGGGGGCGGAAGGGTCGGGATAGGCATCCTTTTTTTTGCCAATTGCAGTTTAATGGAATTTGTATGCATCAAATTCAGACAGCAGGATGCTGTGTTTCCCAGGCAGCAATTCCCACGTTTGCACGAAACACATCCAATGGAAATCAAGTATATCTTACTCTTTAAAGAGCCATCTCCCACCAGTCCAGGGTTTATTTGTTTAGAGGACACTTTTCTATGTATAGTATCTCCGTGTTCTCCGACACTCAATTAAAGGGGACGCTCTATTAACCGGCATCTGTCAATGTCTGTACTAGTACCTTACTGGTCAGTAAAATGTTGGGTAGCAATGTCTCCTGGCTGAATAAGAGAGAGATTGCAGATGGTAGAGGGCTGGTTATCGAATAGAAGGCCAGTAAGACAATGCTATCCAAATGTGTTTCTTCGGTTTACGGCTCTCTATTATCTGGTAAACCGCTCCCTGATTATCAGTTATCTGGCACCATTGGGTCCTGGTTAGTGCAGGTTTACAGAGCTTAATGTATGTAGATAACCTTAATTTGCACTGGACAGAAAGATAGCTCATTTATTTGTGACTATAGTGACAAAGCTTATATTATCGCCTGTACACACTGATTACACGAAAAACTGATTTAGGACTCCCTTTAAACCATGGATACTGCGGTCAATGTACACAAAGCCAGAAAAAGAATTGTCCAAATGGATGAATCTTAAATTAAATTAATACAATTATTTGCAAAGGTCCCTCAATGACATCCCTGTTGTGTAGATAGAGGAGCTTCCCCAAGGATACACCCGGCCTAATGAAAACAAAAATATGAAATGTTTAATAATAAGAGAAAAAAACTAATTACGAATAGTAAATGCTAACTACTTAACAAAGTCCAACATATAGCAATATTTATCAAAACTTGTCAAAGACTTGGATCACAGACACATCTACTAGTTTAAATTAAATGCCCATTGATTTTGTTTTTGGATGCGAGCATTCAGCAGGGTTTACTAGTTTCAACTTAATGCCCTAAAATTGTAGGACGACATCTTCCTCAGGACCATACATTTTGTCTGATCGGCAGGAACATAAAAGAAAACCGAACAGAAAAAGCCAATAATGAGCGAAATCAACTGTACTCTAAGAATGTGTTCACCATGATGTTAAAGTCAACAACAGAATGTATTACATCATTCTTGGGTAATTAGTTTGTTGGATTTTTTGTTTGTTTGTGTCAGAAGAAATGTTTTTTGCCTGAAATTAAAGAAGGATCATTTTAAGTTATTATATTAATTATTATGGATTTCATATTTATGTATTCTTTAGAGTGAGTGCATCCTTGAGCAAGGCCATCCATACTACGTGAAGGGCATCCAGTTATCAGTTAAAATAATTGTAAAAAATGTAACATTGAATTGGACATTTATTTTTCTGATTTCATATCCACTCATTGTAAATTTTCTTAGTTTGGACCAGAAAAGTAGATCAAGCAACACCTAAGCGATACTTTACTGATCAGTTGATACAGCATATCCCTTCAACCACTAACTCCAAGTTTCCAAAATTGCCACAAGCGGTTCTTTTGGTTGTCAGTGCAATACACTACAGGCACACCCACTTTACAGCCAAAAACTGATCAATACTCCTGAGAGGCTTGATCGATGATGTGGTCAATGAAGGGCTCATAAAATCATACAACATGTATGACAGCACATAGGGAGCCAGAATGTGGTTGCAGGGGCCTCGCCATTTGCGAAATTCAAAGGCCATTTTTTTTTACCCATCAGCGAGTGCGGCAGAAATCTGCAAAGGCATTTGTTTTTAGTTGCATTCAAATTATGACTTTGTAGGCACAGTCTGTCAAGGCGACAGATGTAAGTTATAAGTACAATTGTCTGAAGATAAAATATTAGATTCTATGTCGCGTCTGGTCTGAGTTGTGGTTAGAAAAGCCAATTAAACCACAGGTATAAGTTACATGTTTCAAAAGACTCAGATAAAAGACAGCGCCAAATCCAGTTGTGCAGGAAGAAAGTTTTAATTGGTCTAATTGCCCTTCTATGACGACACGTGTTTCGGCTATATCCATCAGCCTTTTTCAAGTCATAGCCTTATTGCTGTATACTTTCCAATTTTTATCTCAAATCAGGTTCTCAAATAGATGGGTTCAATCCCCGCTCCGATACATCAGTGCGCTCTCGCGCTTTGTTCAAGTCATTTGTTTTTAGGGCTGGAGTCCACTCTGTGATTATATGCATGGAGCAGATTTAAGGTGCACTAATCCGGACACACTTGGGTTTCCATGCTCATATCCACTCCTGGTGGATAATTTACTCTGATCAGTGTTGTGTGCGCATGCACAACTCGCTGTGATTGGTAATGGCGCAACCAAGAGAAAACAAGGTGGACGCCTTTGCAGTGCAGCCCTCTGCAGTCTTCATGCTCTGTGCACATGCAAAAGGGTGGAAAGTGTGTGCAGGGATCCATGCCTCTCAACGTGTGTGCAGTTTGCAATAGGGACAGAGAAACAGGCAAATTCCCTGCATGGAGCGGGGAAATACATGGAGCAGATTTCCCAACCTCGCTCCATATGGGAAATCACATCAATACGGGATGGATGCTTGATAACATATTCCAAGCCCAGAAAAACAAGGACATATATGTCAGCAAAAGACCCGACTCTGACTCTTCTGTTTGCTCCAGGTGCCTTGAGGCGTGGGGGTTTATTTATTTATTTATTTATTTATTTATAACATTTGTTACACGCCCAAACCCAGAGGTATCACAGCGTAGGTTAAGTTAGGAAAGCTTATCTGGATACAGTGGAAGTTATAAAGCAAGTAGGATTAGTTACATAGTGACACGTATCTGGATGCAGCAGGAGGGATCATTTCTGATATGCATAGGAAGGGAGTTCCAGATCTTTGGTGCTGCCACTGGGTTGAAAGGAGGTCAACATCCATCTACATGGGTTCATGGTGTGAATCACAATTTTAACCCCTTAGGTGCTGAGGACGAGTATGCTTGTCCTATTTGCATATATTTGCATAATAGCCCCGCAGTAAAAGGGCCACTATTTGCTGTGCTTGTTTTATATTTCCACCCTTATAATGATATCATTTTCAGGGGAGCTCAGACATAAGCCTCAGAGAGAATGAATTCTGGAGGGCCACCTTTAGTGAATGATCATTCCCCTACAGATGCTCATTCTATTGGACAACACATTGCCCAGAATTGCACCCGTTCGTCCCAATGCCCCTTCACCCTGTTTCACAGGCCCATCTCTTGAACCCTTCCCCCAACCCTTCCCTGTTTGTGTGTGGTGAGCCAGCCTGTGGTCAAATGGCAGCGGTGGCATGGGGGGAACACAATGGCCAGTCTGCCTACACAAAAGCTTTTGCATTTGCAATGTACTTTCTGGATATAGGGCCCCAACTAAGCGGTGTGTGTTTCACCACTTGCAACACCCCAAGAGGTAAGTAGTAGACGAAATCAAAAATCAGGTGCTTTGACTCGGCTAGACGAGCAGAGGAAAGGAACAGACGTTGCAACCTGTAACACACAACATGGTATGTTATGTTATTTTGCATTTATATAGCGCCTTATATACCATTTATATGGTCTGAAGGCGCTGGTAGGTTGAACGCCCTTGGGAACCGAAGTTCAGATCAGTAGAGAGAGTAGAGAGAGTCCAAAAAGTGCATGTGCGCACCAGGTATGTGTGCACTTTTTCTGGATTTCATGTGGTAGCTGCTTCTTAGCGGTAGGTGTGGTGGTTGAGAGATCAGGAGTATGTGTTCGCTCTGGCCGGAGTTATCCAGATCGAGTGTGGCTGCGTTAGGCCTGAGGAGAACGCCTGGGTGGGTGGTGTGAAACCAGAAATGTTTACATAGAGTGATGTGGAGTGAGCGGGAGATGTTGATATGAGAACAGTTATACCGAATGGTGTCATAGTATCTCTGTGTTCTAGATGAGTGGTGGTGTAAAGGAGAGAGTAAGCGTGGGTTGTGGTATGATGTATTCTCTTTCAAATGTTCCCTATATTCCAACGCATATTATGAACGTCACACATTCCGTGTGTACAGGTCCGTTCTATGCATTTTGTTCATTTCAGGCATTCAGGATTGCCTTACACATTCATCTCTGCTTGACATATTCACGCTCAACATACTATTCATCCGCTCTACGTACTCATCCATTCAGTATACTCGTATACTCGTCCGTTCATCATATTCATCTAATCTATAACTCCAACCGCTCTATGCGTTCATCCGCTTCGTATACATTTGTTCGTTCCACATACACTCATTCGCTCCATACACACTCGTCAGTTCCCACACTCGTCCGCCCCACATACACTCGTCAGCTCCACACATTTGGCTGCTTCACCCTCTCGTCTGCTCCATACACTCGTCGGCACTACACTCTCGTTCAGTCTACACACTCGTCCAGTCAGCAACACTTGTCCAGTCCACAACACTCGTCCAGTCCACAACACTCATCCGGTCCACAACACTCGTCCGGTCCACAACACTCGTCCGGTCCACAACACTCGACCGGTCCACCACACTCGACCGGTCCACCCACTCTTCGGCACAACATACCACTTGTCCGCTTGATAATACTACTCGTCTGTACTACTCTACGAATCCATCCGTTCGACACACTCATCCGCTCTATGTATTTATCTGCTTCCGACACCCATCTGTTCTACACTCTCATCCGCTTCACACACACAGCGCTTCACACATTCATCCGCTCCACACACTCATCCGCTCCACACACTCATCCGCTCCCCACACTCATCCGCTCTCCACACTCATCCGCTCTCCACACTCATCCGGTCTCCCCACTCATCTGCTCTCCACACTCATCCGCTCTCCACACTCATCCGCACTCCACACTCATACGCTCTCCACACTCATCCGCTCTCCACACTCATACGCTCTCCATACTCATACGCTCTCCACACTCATCCGCTCTCAACACTCAATCCGCTCTCCACACTCATCGGCTCTCCACACTCATTCACTCTCCACACTCATACGCTCTCCGCTCTCTGCATTCATTCGCTCTCTGCACTCATCCGCTCTCATCCGCTCTCCACACTCATACGCTCTCCGCATTCATTCACTCTCCGCACTCATCCGCTCTCTGCACTTATCCGCTCTCCACACTCATACACTCTCCACACTCATCCGCCCTCCACACTCATCCGCCCTCCACACTCGTCCGCCCTTCACACTCATCCGCCCTCCACACTCGTCCGCCCTCCACACTCGTCTGCCCTCCTCACTCGTCCGCCCTCCACACTCGTCCGTCCATAATTAATGAATGAATGAAGAGACTTGAAACGTCACCACAGGCACCGCTCTGTGTGATGTGCATGCCACAGTAATGTGAAACATTGGCCTGCATTACAAGATCACCGCTGCAGGTCATGCGGCGGTAATTCAGTAACTGCTATGTAGGTACAGACCGGTCTTCGACCGGCAAAAGTATCATGTTCAGGAAGTGTTATGCAACCACTTTGGTAAGTCACGCAGGATAGCTCTGCGGCAACGTGCTCGCCTTGAAAGCAAGACAACATGAAGCAACACAGGTTCGATCCCTGGGTCCGCGCTTAGAAACCTCTGGGTATTAAGCGTGTTATAAATACGCAACTAAAACATATTCCTGTAACCGCGCCTCGATGCCCCTGGCAAATTCTAAAATAAAACAGGAGGGGTTTTTACATTTTTCTTTGGTTTTATCCAGTTACTCTGGCTCAATAGACTCGCACCACTTACACTGAGTCCCCTTCGTCCTCTCTAAAATAGCAGAAGTTTGTCAGTGGTACAGGCATTTGATGCCGCTTGATTGTTGATTTTTTTATTTTCACCCATTCTTGATTACATCATTGATGCAGACATGACTGTGTCAAGCATGTCTCTCGTGTTGTTTTGGCGCATTTGGTGGCGTTAGCGCCACCTAATGGCCACAACATTGGTACTGTAAAAGAGAAAAGGGAGTTTGGGAGCAGTGCATGAATGCATGTTTCATCTAGATACTAGAAAGAGCCTTTCAGCTGCAGCTACAATAACATTACATGTTTTCTTTTGTTGAGGAAAGAAACTTTGTGCAATGAGGCTTTTGTTTAATGAGCCGTTTTCCAAGCTCAAAAACGTTAATAATAATAACTTTTGTTTATAGCGCCTCACACAGAATGAATTCACCTTCTAGGCGCTTTAACCATAGATAATTCGGCATGGCGACCAGTGTGCACTAATTCCCTTTCTTCACGTCCTCCGACCCTCGCTGCCCGAAAGAATGAAGCACTTGTTCTCAATTAAGGGCGCCCAACGCTGACCAGCCAAGTGTGCGGCCCCCCTCCTTCCTTCCCATTTGCCAAGCACACACCGTTTATTATGTAATGCCTCGGTGTTAACGCAGCCTTTAAAGTTAGTGTTACAATATGTTGCGGTCATTTATGTATGTAGACTGGGCTCTCAGGCAAAGTGGAATTTACGCTTCTGCATTTGCCATGCTGTGTTCCAACATTCAATACAAGTTATCTATTGGGAGAGAAAAGGGAGGAGTCGACCGAAGTAAATCCCACATGGGCGCGTTCAGGTAGCACTACATACAAGGTTCCAAATCCTAAACCTTTCCCAAGGTGTGTGGGACAGAAGTTGGAAGCGTACATTTACAGCTCCTTGGACATGAAGGGGAAAAGGACTGACATGTCCCCAGTGTTTTTCGTCTGAACTACTTAATTAAGAATTGAAAACCTTTGAAAGTTTGGCAGCAACACGCCTGCAATACCAAGTCCCACAGGGGGCACTAGTGCGCAAACACTTAAGGGCTGTACAGAAAAGGGACTTTGCACGCACGCACACACACACGCACGCACACACACACACCATCATTTTCTGATTGAAAGTCAGTAGTGATGTCAAAACTAGACTGTAATAAAGGGGCTTGCCCTTCGCAAAGTTTGCCAATAAACTCTGCACTTGTCACAAAATCCGGATCATCAGAGCCTGGAGTAGCAAAGTGTGAGCAGATTGGGGGGCTCAGCAGTGCCTCAGAAGGCCCACCAGGTTAGGTGGGGGTACCTGGGCCATGATCGATGCATACGTCACATGTCTTAGTGGTGTCTAGGGCATGGATGCAGGGCGTGCACTTGGCAAAGCGTGTTCTAGGAATGTCCATAGGCAAAGCCTACAGGGAACTTTGGGCGACTATGCGCGGGACTCGGTATGCCCTAAGGTTTGCCCAACTCCAGGCCAATGCGCGTGACTCGGAATGGCCTAGGGTTTGCCCAACTCCAGGCCAATGCGCGTGACTCGGTATGGCCTAGGGTTTGCCCAACTCCAGGCCTATGCGTGTGACTCGGTATGGCCTAAGGTTTGCCCAACTCCAGACCTATGCGTGTGACTCGGTATGGCCTAAGGTTTGCCCAACTCCAGGCCTATGCGCGTGACTCGGTATGGCCTAAGGGTTGCCGAACTCCAGGCCTATGCGCGTGACTCGGTATGGCCTAAGGTTTGCCCAACTCCAGTCCTATGCGCGTGACTCGGTATGGCCTAAGGTTTGCCCAACTCCAGGCCTCGAGGGCTGGAAATATGTCAGATTTTCCAGTTACCCGTCATTGATATTCATGAGACAAATTTGCATATGATGATTCGAAATGTATGCAATGTTTTCACGGCCTAATGGCTGTGGTCATGCCTAGTGGGAAATAGAAGTCCAAAGACCGTTCCCTAGGCAAGGCGGCCACTAGGGATGGCTGGCAGACATACCTAGTGGTGTATCATGTGACTCCGTGTACACGGGGCATAACCTAAGGCCGTGTCTTAGACCACGTTGGCACGGGGCCTGGCACACTTCGTGTGGCGTAGGGATACCAGGGGCTTGATCTTAGTCTTTGGCCTCAGCAAAAGGGCACCTAGACCCACTGGGGGCGCAGCCTGAGCACATGGGCATGGTTAAACCCACGGCCCAGACAAAGTACTCACTGGACATTGTCACAGTCCATGACCCTTGGGCACTGTAGGTTTGATAGGGTATATAATGAAAAATTAAAGATTCAGTGAAATAACGTTGGCTTAAGTGATACCAGGGCTACGTATACTTTAAAATACCAGTTGAACACCTTTGTTAAAAGGTGTTATGGTTGCCTTTACCATGAAATAACTTTAGAAATTCAGTGAAAACACTTTGTTAACAGGACATTCCTGATGCAGTGCAAAACAAGTAAAGCACATACGGTGGCCAGATATGGGTCATGATGCAACCGTATCCCGGGCAATTCCATCGCCACACACCCATTATTATTATTATTATTATTAGTTTATTTATAACGCGCAACCATGGATCCTAAGGCATGAGGGCGCAGACAAGATGGACAAAGTACACAGAATAAGTGCATGAGACCATAGCCACCGAGAAATGAAGAGAACTTAGGAGCTAAGAGCACCAAATATGTCTCTGTGCACTAATTATGGGAATAGAAAAGTCTTCAGTTCTTTCTTAAAAGAGAGGAGAGAGCAATGGGCTCACAGTGATGGGGGTAGAGCGTTCCATATCAGCGGGGAAAGGCTAAAGAAGGCCCCCATCTGTGCTTGCTTGGTTGTGCATCTTGGGAAGAAGAGGAAATTCTGATTGCTCGTCCTTAGATTTCTGCAGATGGATTTTTCCCTAATATGCTCTTGTAGGTGGTCTGGCATGATACCCAATCTACATTTGAATGTTATGACTGCAAGTCTGAATGTAATACGGGCCGCCACTGGGACCCAGTGTAAGGAGCATCGTGCATCTGTGACGTGTGACCGATGCACCAGCCCAATGACGACTCTCACTGCACCGTTCTGTGCTACTTGGAGTCCATTGATGGCTGCTTTACTGACTCCTGCCAGGAGACTGACACAGTAATCAATTTTTGATCCTATTATGGCGCGTGCTATTGTTTCAGCATTTGCTTGGGGAATGTACGGCCGAAGATGTGCCAATAGTTTGACATAGTAGGTAGTGGCTGCTACCGCGATTCCCACATGGGCTTTCATGTTAAGAAGTTGGTGAAGTGTGACGCCAAATATTTTTACTTTTGGTTGGGGAGCAATGTTCACTTCATCTAGTCTAAAGAGCTTGTGTGATGGGTCCAATTTGGAAAGCGATGCAGGCGAGCCCACGAGCGCTCTGTCTTCCCTCTGTTAAGGGCCAGATTGATACGCATCATCCAGGTCGCCATGATGGTAAAGATTCTGTTAAGTTCGAATTCATCTTGACAGTGGGAACCTGTGAGCGGGATAACACACTGTGTGTCGTCGGCATAGTTGGAAAATGTGATTACTTCTTGTCAAGGCCTCTACTAACGCCACACATTGCTTATGACACCACATAGGCCAACACCAATGCCATGCAAAAACCCACAATCCATAGGGGAGAAGAGAAACAAAAAGACCTAAGGGAAAACAGAACCGCTAGCTGCTTATGGTCATTTTAAATGTATTTGATTTAAAGGGCAACACCAAAAAAAACAACCCAGAGCAATAAAACAGCCTATCCAAGGGGGCAAAAAGCTGCCCACCCCACTACAAGTGAACAACAGCACTATAACGCCTTCCCACCACGAACCCACCACTTCAGGAGCATATTTTCAGTGCCCCAGTCCCCATTGCAGACACTTCCGGCGTGGTGACGTGAGCGGACTGCCTGCCACTTGTGGTAAAGGATTGATTATTAATGCTAATGACTCACTGTCAGACAAACGAGTTCAGGGGTTTACAAGCAGTGAAGTATACCTCACCACAAATTGCCTTCTGACAATGAATTTCAGACTTCGCTCAGGTGTCCGGATCATGAATAATTTTTGACAGAAAGCGTGAATCATCTGTCATGTCCCCAAACTGTTATTATCTGCAAGTGCTTCTCCCGAACATCTCGGTGATGGATTAGGCACACAGGAAAGCACTCATGCCAGGACGACACTTCTGTGGTTGGGCTGCAGGAAATGAGGTGCACGGTTAAGCGTGTGATCGCAACGACGCGTGCAGCGGCTGTATAAATTGTTAATGTCTGTTTAAAAGCTTGTTGAGCTCGTGGCTTTCTTTTAACATGCATCTGAGAATTTAGTACTCAGAGTAAATAACAGAGAGACAGCACTGGAAGTGAGCAGCTATAGCCGGGGCTCCTGATAAGCACCCATCTTGCTCCCTAAAATGATGCAGACACCCACAAAAAAGAGAAAAATGGGGAGTAACAAGCACGCCAGTGTCTAACACTTTATGCCATCTAGACTGCTCCGGTAATGTGTACATAAGCATAGTGTGACCCCTGTGCGGGGGATAAACAAAAACAAGAAATGGATCCATGAAAGAATAGAGTAAAGGACCCTCACGCGTGACCACACGAGGGTTCCTTTAATCGAAAAATAAACAATTCTGGTGCGAGTGGAGAGCCAGGGAAATAACAGATGAAACCCTCCAAGGGTTTACAGGTACTCCACTATGCCCCCACCACAGCCACTGGCCAGGCCTTCATGCTGGCGCTCCCCTGACACCTGTAAACACTGCCAATCCTTAGGTGGCACAACTAACGCAGCTGGCTCCCAGGCACACACTACATTACTGTAGCCGTCTTAGGCTGCTTATAAATAGAGGGGCTGCCCCCTCCTGCAGGTGGCCCACCAAGACTCCGTGGGCCACAGCTGGCAGATGTGGCCCAGGTGTAAGCAAGTTGTCGGGCTCCCCTATGCTGCCGTTACGTGATGGGCTGCTCCCAGCATAAGCAGCCAGCCATATACAAGACTTTGGAGCCCCCACACTCTGTTGCTGCTGCCCGCTGTCTGCCTGCCAGCCCATCATGTGAGAGTGTGAAGACAGAAGCACACTGTAAAAGAACAGCAGCAAAGGCCCTGAGACAGCACTGGCCAGGTTTTCTCAGAAGTAAGGTGCTTTTATATAGTTTTTTTTTATTACAGTGCACTGTGTCGACATTGTATATATTTTTTTAAGACTTTTTAATATTTTTAATATTTAAAAGCACTCATTTTACCTTTTTGTTTATATACGCAGCTGTTCAGGATTAGTTTAATTTGCATATAATGTCTTGTGATTTCCCTTTTTGTAAAAGGAACTCTCAAAACCCTTCTGGTGTACCAGAAGTTCCAAGTATATGTAAGCATATAAATAAAAGAACTGTACACCAGTAGTCTCTTGTCTGCCTTCCCTTTTGTGTGGTAGTTACTTTAACCCTCTGTCTTTATCCTTAGGGTTACTGGGGATCCTACCCTAACCTTTTCGCTTTTCCTACCTTCACCACAATACCAGTGGGGCTCCCTTGGGTGATATCGAACCCAGGGAAGCAGTGTATTCGAGAGACAAGTAAGAGGTGGGTCAGGTTAAAAGTTAAGGCGTTAAATGTCTATTGTGTGTCCCCCTACACCTGTCCCCAAAAAGGTGCATAAAACGATCACTCTACGACATTTTTGGAGGCACTGCTGATATTACCTTGGGTGTGCTTATACCCTCCCTATCCTTCCTACTTACCTCATACATGTCCTTTTTCTTTCTTGGGATAATGTACCGTTTGCTAGTGTAAGTTTCAGTTTTTTTCTAATTGATTTATTTGTACAGGTTTTGGATAGGGATTTGTATTTATTGGTATAATCGTTGTGTTTTTGATTATACCATATTTGCCAACGCATCTGATAGACGGGTACTATCGTCATGGATCGGGGTAGCCAGCTGGGCTGAGCGTGATGGGATTAAGCCCGACCATTGCTTTATCATAGGTGACGTCCCTTGGAGCACACTTCTACATCAGGTGCCCAGGTTGACAGCGTCTTTTTGTCTGGACAGGTCAAATGCCTGGGTAAAGACTGGCCTAGCAGGGACCAGTATCCTGGTTTGCTATGGGCCTAAGGGAGTCATTCCTGAGACACTAGCCCTTATGATCCATGGGGGAGATACAATAGTGTCATATAGACTCCTGGACAGGGTTGCAGGCACGGTATCAATCACACCACCTATGCTTAGCCCCCATCCTGTCTTGCTAGCACTGTGCCCAGTGATCCTGCAGTGGCCAGTGTAGGCGCCATCATGGCTGCACCTCTAGGCACCCCTATTTTACCAGGATCTAGAGCATGCACCAGTGATACAACAAAGGACAGTGGAGCCAAACTGATTGCTTCGTCCATGGCATGCCTTCAAGGACGTGTTATATGAGGAAATCGCGACACCATCTGAGAATGGCCCCTATGTCTACCTGAGACCCTTCTCTGGGGAGAACCCCCACACCCGCAGAGAGGTGAAGAAGAATACAAACTTTGGGTGGACCAGAGCAACCAAATGATACACGTCTGGAGAGCTGCAGACCGGGAGAAGAGGAGACACGTTATGGAGAGTCTGTACAGTGTTGCGTTGCGAGTCATCCAGGTACTTCATGCCACGCATCTAGTCCCCACAGTGAAGGCCATCAGGACATCATGTACACGCTTCATGGAGTGTTTGGAGCCACCAAGTCCGGTGCGGAGGTGATGGTGAAGTACTATGCCACTTGCTTCCAGCATGGTGAGTGACTCTCAGAATATCTGGCTAGGACTGAGTCGATTCTTCAGCTGCCTTTACAACGGAAGGAGATTGAGCTGAACAGTCTGAACCTGGTCAGGCTGCAACAGGTCATGCGTGAAGCCAAATTGCTGCTACTGTTGCTTCTGTACTCCCGCCAGAGAACAGACCCAGCAACCACCACCCTTCGATGAAAAGGTCAGAGAGGTACATACTGTGGAAGGTGTGATGGACAACTCAGTGTACAGTTTACCAAGTCAACTGGTGTCTCCAAACTCAGCCCCAGAGTATGACTTGCAACATCAAGTGGCGGAGTTGCGCCAAACCATCCAGGCAATGCAGCTGCAGAGGGTGCTGGTCTAGCCACCGCTTCTAATGACGTCTAAGCCACCAACGTGTGGAAGAAGCTGTATAGCACCATCCAGAGAGAGAGAACACCAGCTTTTCTGGCACACTCAATAGCCATTCTCTATTCTCAAAAAACGGTTCTGAAACACAGCTAGGGATAAACAGACTTCTTTCTCTGTGAACATATATATTCTATATACAAAAAGAAATCCTATTTGTTGTTAAGGTGTCACCCTTCACTCTTCCCACATCAAGTGGAACATTTCAATAAGTATCAAAAATTTTATTAGTCATCAGTCAACATATTTCATAAAAAACAATCATAAAAACGATCATAGTACATAAAACACATACAAAATGCTAAAACAACACAAGTAGAACCACCATAAGTGAGTCGTAGTACAGTAACTCTTCAAAGGATCAAAAAAGTGTAACCAACTGACAGCTTCATTCCATTGCCTCACTACTTTCAGCTTGTTTCCTATTAGTGTATCTAAAAAACCCGACTTGTACAAGTTTCTGTCCTTTTTAAACAGCAATGTAGGACATTCTTCAGGGGAGTGTGTCTTGTGTCGAACTTAAAAATCTTCTTTAGTTGGGGAGAGTATCCTGTTGGTCAAAAGGACACCCTATTAGTGCTGAATTTTCAGTATTAATCTCTATTTACATTTATTCAAACCGTTATCCCTAAAAGGGCGACAGCAGTATGTTCTTTATTACATAACTCTCTTTCCTTGTAGTGACTCTTGGACCTTTACTGGTTCTTACTGCAGATTCCCAAATTCTTATAGGAATTCTTGCTCTTCCTCCTCTTTACTCTAATCTAGTGTACAATGGATGCATATTACCATAGGATAACATTCGTCATACAATCTATATTCTTTTCTATATATTATTTTTTGTTTGAATGTATACAAAAGCATAAAGGGATGGAGCTTACCGAGAATAGAATTCTCCCATCCACTTCTTTTGTCTCTTTCTACAATTAACCCTCTGTAACACTCAATAGCCATGGCAGCCCCAAGAGAACCAATGCGTACCGCACCACTCCAACCGTGGTAGTTCTGCTACAGGAGAGGACAGGAGGGCCACACCTTCCATATTTGCACAAACCCACCGGATTATATCCAAGTAGCGGCAAGGTTCCAGGTCTTCAACACTCCAACACATGCAATGGTTGGAAACACCACTGAGGTCCAGGAGGCAGAGCACCTGGATCCCCAAAACTACAATTCACCGATCGAGTAGCAACACACAAGTCTGGACCAACAGACAGGCCCATGGCTGCAGTGACCACCGAGTTATCTGGGAACCAGCTTCCACCTAGACCGGGTAGTTCACCCGAGAGGAAGATCTCCTGCAGTCAAACTACCAGCAAGCACAGTACCTGAACATCATGGGCAATACCTGACTGGATCATAGAACCACCAGCCACCATGTCAATTGCCATCGATGGATGTCAGGCAGAAGCGCTATGAACTGTTCTCCCGAAAAGGCCTGGCGCATATCCGATTGGAGCCATTGGCTGGACGTAACCTTATCGGTGTGGGAGACAGCCTTTGCTCATATCTGGGCTGCATCCGGGTCAGACTGCAGTTTCCATGCGATGTAGCTGGAGTCAGCACTCCTCTCGACACCCTGGCTCTGGTCTGCAGCAGTCGGAGTGAAGATCCTGCAACACACTGGTGGTGATTGGAGCTAATTCCTCGATGATGGACGCACTGGCAGCATTATGTCAGAAGATGGCTGGACCATGATATGCCAGCATGTTGTTCATGAAACCCATGTTCAAACAGGAGTACTTGCAGAGAGAGATCCAGTCCAGAGATCTACTTGATAGACCCATTGGAGATGCTAGCACCACCCGGTTTGGGCAGATAACCAATCCCGGCAGACACCACAGTGATGGTTCCTGGCAGAGTGTGACTCAGTGGGGAGCAACGATCAAGACGTCTGGTGAAGGAAGCACCAGAATGTGTGGAGCTCTCATGGGGTTTACAGGTACAGCGGACCCTTGTGACAATGGATGGAACGGACCTGAAGTCCATCAAGGTACTGGTCGTTAATGTGACCAGTACATTAATGTACTGGTACAGATCAGTCCATGGGGTGCCTGTTTCACTCTCTAAAATCAGGCCTATACCTCAACAAATCAACATGATTTGTACGTAAACGTGGCATGAGCCGGACAATTTTGCAAAGAGGACATCTGCTTTATTTGTATCCATTGAGAAAATGATTTGTTTATTATTACGATAATTTCTGGCTACTAAATGATATTAGGATTACAAGGATACAATATGCCTATTTAAAATATATATATATATATATATATATATATGTATATATATATATATATATATGTATATATATATATATATATATATACATATATATATATATATATATATATATTTTTTTTTACTTGTCTGTAAACACGCCAGTAAGAATGAAAGCTATGTTTAATTCCCACTCTATATACATTTGGGAGTTAAAGAGTCTTAGATACATTTAATTTATTTATTTATTGTTGTTTTTAGTTCATAAGAACTTCTACAACAGTACAACATTTTCATTAATCATCGCAATATACACCAATTCTTCAATCATCTACATACATAATTCATTAACAAAATCGCTGCATCAACACAGCTACTCATTTAACATCAATGGTAAGATTCACCTAGTTTCATCTTCTCATAATTTACGTTCATTCTTACTACATTCTCAAACACATTAACAGTTTTCTATAATTGAATTCTGCTTATTTATTTATTTGTATTTTTAAAGGGCTCACACAGCCTGTGGCCATCTAAGCGCTGTTACAGAATTTTTTTTGTTGGTCTTAGTTGCATATTCATAACGCGCTTAAATACCCAGAGGTTTCTAAGCGTGGACCCGGGGATCCAACCTGTCTTGCTTCCAAGGTGAGCACGGTGCCAGTGAGCTATCCTCCTGGGACAATTCTCTTACCATGTGTACAACTAACTCCTTTCATGTCAGGCTTAATCCACATTTACACCCCTGGAACAATCCCATCTTCCTACCAGCTAGTGGTATTTCAGATAGTAGTCAATCAATCATCAATTATTCACTGATTACTAACAGGTGGTTTGATCATTACTGATGTACATATATATTTCTGATTTGGCTCCGTTGGTACTGCACACACCTCAGAACAAAAGTGGTGCCACATCGCAAGACACACTACTGCGCAGGACTTGGGCGATGCTTGAATAACACAGAATGGGGCAAATAGCTTCTGCCATAGTCCCTCTTATGCCAAATAAATATTTAGCATCGGGGCAACAAAAGAATAATGCTGGGTTTTGTGGGCTTGCTACATTTCTTTGCATGTTACATAGCAAACACAGTAAATAAGGCAATGTATTTAAAAACATTTTTTTTTATTTTAATAATTTTTATTGAGGTATGTAGTATACAATCATAAAGTCATAACTTCATAGACATAATGCAGTGAAACTTTTACATGAGAATAGATTAAACAATGGTAAAATGGAAGTGTTCCAATAGAGCAATTAATTAATTACACTGTGTACAATGTGAAGTTGGGCATTTAAGGAACAAATTGTCAATAAAATTGAAAACTTACCCAAAAGAACTATAGCACAGTGTTGTGCACAACTTAGTATGGAACACATTCTGCATTATGATGTCTTAGTGGGGGGGAGGACAAACATAAGACTGACATATGACAAACACGACATATGTGGGGAGGGGGGAGAAGGGGAGGTGGTAGGTATTGATGAAGAGAGGCACATGGGCATATAATACAGTAAATATTCAGTTAAGTGACCAGATTAGTATTCGCATATAATGATCTTGGGAGCATCAAAGGAGTGTGAGAGATTTGGAGAAGTCACATTCCATGCGTGGTTACATTAAAATGGTTCAGAAATCGAGTGAAAAATGACCACTTAGCATTAAACTTTGGTATAGAGTTAAGATTGTTTGCCATACACATTTCCATCTTTTGCATGAGACATATGTTATTCCACCAGCTTCTTATACATAAGGAATGAGAGTCTTTCCAATTGGCAGTTATACTCTTCATAGCCAAACAAATAAAGAGATCATAGAGCCTGGAAGCATCATATGGCAAGTGGGTGGTAACTGCCAGGCTACCTAAAACAATATTCATAAATGAAAGTGGTATATCGGTGAAGAAAATAGAGTTAAGGTATTTCCATACTTGTTGCCAAAACTTAAGGGTATAGGGACATGAGAAGAACATGTGCTCATACGATGCAGGGGTAGCTCCACAAGTCCAACAATTGTCATTGTCATTAATATTGGATAGAAATAATTTGGCTGGTGTAATGAAAGCTCTATGTATAAAGAAGAAAACATGTTGGGAGTTATTTGCTGATGTTGAAATATATTTGATTCTAGAGAAGAGCTTAGACCATGTGTAATCGTCTAAAACATAGCCAAAGTCATCTTCCCATTTGTGGCGTATCGAGCACAACTTCAGGGATGCTATTAGAATGTTGTAGAATTTTGAAGCCTTTGTGTCAGTGGGCATAGTAAGATGTAACAATCTTAAGGCATCAGGAGTCAGAATATCATTGGAGGAGCTGTGTAGAGCGTCAAAGCAAGAATTAACTAATTCGTTGTAGAAGTTGTATTCTGTGTTGGGGATTGAGAATTGACTTTTAAGCTGCTGAAAGGAAAGGATAGATGATTTTTTTAATGATTTGTTGTATAAATCTAATACCCTTTTTCTTCCAGGATTTTCTGTTTAGGGTTTTATTCTTAATCAGTATCTTATTGTTATGCCATAGGTAAGGAGAAAGGCATTTTTGTGGGGAGTTTGTCTGTGTGAATAAAAAGAGTTGGAAGGCTGATATTGTGGCTCTAATGGGATCTGATATTGCTAGCGAGGAGTGCTTAAATACATAAATGAGGTCGGTAATTTCAGTGGGATACACTAACTGCTTCTCTATAGTACACCATGTGGCAATATCTGACGTTATGGGGCAGGCAAACCAATATCTAGCTTGCTTCAAAAGAAAGGCAGTGTGGTATGCTTTGAAATCAGGAAATCTAAACCCTCCCTTGTCATATGGTGCTTTCAATTTGATTAGAGCTATTCTTTTGCTTTTACCCTCCCCCCATAGGAAATCTAGTAGGATAGAGTAAATTGATTTATAAAAGGATGGAGATATCAGAACACATAAGAGTTGTAGATAATATAAAATTATCCGTGATAGCATCATCTTGATCGTATCTAGTCGGCCCCACCAAGACAGATATAAGGGGGACCATCTGGATGTTAGTTCCTTTAGTCTCTCTAGTAATGATTGTGTATTCTGCTTGATGGTGTCTTGAATGGTAGGAGCAAATCTAAGGCCTAGGTATTTAATAGAGGAACTGCACCATTTAAAACCAAAGGGGTCAATGTCATGTCTGAGGCAATAGGGATTGAGGGGCATAATTTCTGACTTATCCTTATTAAGTTTATAACCAGAAACCGAGCTAAATTGAGATAGTACTTCGAGTAAATATGGGAGGTGTGTTTTGGGGTTTTTGATGAGAATAAGGATATCATCAGCGTAGGCGGCTATTTTAATATGGGATGAGCCGCATGCAATGTTTTTATTGGATCTGACTAGTTCTAGTAACGGTTCTAAGGAGAGGATGTATAGAATGGGTGAGAGGGGACAGCCTTGTCTAGTACCTCTGCTGAGGGAAAAAATGGGGAGGTAAGACCATTAATACAGATTGAAGATTTTGGGGAGGAGTAAAGTAACTTGACTAGAGAGATGAACTTGTTGCTGCAACCATGCCAACGGAGGGATTGAAACATAAAATACCAGCTGACTCGGTCAAAGGCTTTTTCTGCATCTAATGCTATAACCGCCGCTCCCTGCTTATCTTTTTTATTTTTATTAGATAGGTGGATAGCATTTAGAAGGAGTCTGGCATTGGAGGAGATGTTGCGCCCTTTAACATAGCCAACTTGTTCTGGTTTGACAAGGGAAGGAAGGGAGAATTCGATCCTGTTGGCTAAGATTTTTGCAAAGATTTTACTTTCCACGTTTATTAGAGAGATAGGCCGATAATTTCCTGGTAATGACGGGTCCTTATCGGGTTTAGGGAATAGAATGAGCAAGGCCTCTGATAAGGAACCCGAGGGTGCTTCTTGGGAGACAAAGTAAGAGAATAGATTTTGAAGCTTAGGTATGAGAGATCGAGATAATCTATCATAGAATTCTGTGGAAAGACCATCTGGGCCTGGAGCTTTGCCTTTACCCAATCCTTTAATTGCTTTGGAAATCTCTGGAAGAGTAATTAGAGTGTCTAAAGATGATGAATCAGTTTGGGGGTAGGAGGATCTGTTAATATTATCAAAGAAGGACGTGATGTTGTTATGGGGAATGGAGTTCTCGGGAGTATATAGTTTGGTGTAGAAGTCTCTGAAACAATTTAATATATTTCTGGGATGATGATTAACCGTGCCAGATTGGTCTGTAATATGGGATATGAGAAATTTCTCCTTTTTGGTTTTTAAGTATGAAGCTAGTGCCTTCCCTGCTTTATTAGATGTTTGGTATATTTTTGTTTTGTATTTAAGAATTGTCCTTGCAGCGAGATCGGTGATCTCCTTGTTGATTGAGAAGCGTAAAGTCAGTACTTTGTGGAGATTGGTAGGGTTGGGGACTCTGTAATAATGCTGTTCGGCTGTAGTTAGCTGAGAATAAAGGTCATCTAAGTGTTTTTTGCATAGAGCTCTCATTTTTCCTGAGTAAGCCATGATGTGACCTCTCAAGGCAGCTTTAAAGGTATCCCAATTGTTCACTACCGAAGTGTCACTGTCTAGATTGTCTGCATAGAATTGCTGAGCAAAAGACTCTACTGATAGGATGAATTGAGGATCTTGTAAAAGGAAGTTCTTAAGCTTCCATCTAGATGACGGTTTTCGAACATCAGAAAGACTGAAAGAGGTACAGACAGGGGCATGATCAGAAATAATGATGTTTTCTATTTTGGAGTCTATAACGGTACCTGTCAGGTTTTTGGTGGAGAAAATATAATCAAGACGTGAGAGAGTATTATGTGGGGAAGAGTGGAAAGTGTAGTCAAGTTGAGTGGGGTGAGATATTCTCCATGTATCAATAAGACCAGTTTCGGCTAAGCATCCTAAGAAGGATTTGTGTGTTGTGTTATTTTTGAACAAGCAGCTAGATTTTCTGTCCAAAAAAGGGTCAAGGACTTGATTCATATCCACACTCATAATTAAATTGGTAAGGTTTTTTTGAAGTATCATTTGTTTGATGGTAGTCCAAAACTTAGGATCTGGATTAGTGGGGCCATAAATGTTCAGAATGGTAACTTCAGTGGAATCTATCTTTAGTTTGGCCCAAACCCATCTGCCATCTTTATCCACACCTTGGTCAAGAACTTTGTATGATGATTTCTTGCTGATTGAAATAGCTTCACCATTTTTTTAGCAACAGCAGGACTAGAAATGATTTCTTTGATCCAATAGGACTTCAGTTTCAGTGTTTCTCTAACAGATACATGCGTTTCCTGTATACAAGCTATGGAGGGGTTGAGTTTGTTAAGATGAGAAATGACCTTACACCTTTTGATGGGATTATTGCAACCTTTGATATTCCATGTGACACATTTAAAAATCATTGTAGCATTTTAAATATTATGATAGTATAGCAATAACAGAAGACCATATATATACAAATGTTAGATGTTCCAGAACAGTATCTGAAATAGCATTTGTGAGTCATATAAATGCAATTAATAAGTGCCACGGAACAATATCTTGAATACCATATAATGATAAAAAGACACATTAGGAAAACACATGAGGTAATAGGATGAGGGTTGGGGTGTCTGATCATAACCGCTTGCCTGATGGCTTGAAGATATGGGGTAGAACACTGATCAGATAGGAAAAAAAAGGGAGGCTAGGGGAGTATAAAGTTGTAGGGAAGGGTGACACCCGCTCAGTCGTCAAAAAGGGAGTAGAGCGACTCAGGATGGAAGATGGACTCCACGTGGCCACCCGTCCCACGTCATACAAACAGGAGATAATCATGGCATTAAATTTGTAATAGTAAGGAGAGAAAGAGAGTAAGGGGGTAAAAATGATCACGTAACAAAAGACGTGGAGGTACTTGCAGGTGAGGATGTGTCCATGTTATCAGATTTGATGGATCTTATAAATGCTCTTAGGTCTGCTGGTTCTTCAAACATCCTGGTATGGCCTTCATATGTTATTTTAAAAGAACATGGGTGTTATAGCCCATAGCATATGTTGAGCTGTTTCAAGGCTGGACGAAAGGATAAAAATACTTTCCTGGGTTGGGCCGTGCTTTTAGCAACATCTTGTGAGATGAAAATCTTAGAGCCATTCCATATAAGGGATTTGCATTGTTTTGCTGCAGATATGATGAGTTGGAGTTGGGAGTATTCAAGAAGATAAAAGATCATTGTTCTCGATGAATGTCGGGGGGAGGTGGACGTAGGTAGTTGGTCGATTCCATGAGCACGTTGAATATTAAGTGTTAGGTCAGGAGGTAAGTGAAGCAGCTTTGATAGAAATGTTTGCAAAAAGACAATGGTATTAGTTCCCTCTGATCCCTCTGGCAGCCCTGAAATGTGCAGGTTATTACGTCTGCTACGATTTTCCAAATCTTCATTGTGTTTTTGAAGTTCTTTTATTGCATTTTCCAGTTGTGTTACTTTAGGCGTAGTTTCTTCTACAATACCCACTCTTTTCTCCACCTCGTCCATTCTATTCTCAAAGCTCCTCCATCTGTCGTCCAACTGTTGTAATTTTAAATTTGTGGTCTCTATGAAGGGCATGAGTGATCTAATTTCTGACAAAATGGCATCCAAAGCAGGGTCCGAGATGCCTAACGGCGGAGGTGAGTCACTTTTGGGTCTCTTAAGGTTGGAAGTGGGAGTATTAGATTCTTTGGTAGTAGAGTGTTGTTTTTTTTGTTGGCCGCCATAATATTGGCTGCAAAGTATGGATATACGAGCAATTGAAAAGAGCTTGGTTGTCTATATTAATGATGGAAGGTAAAGAATTGCAGAAAGTTATTACATGTAGAGCAGAAGTAGGTTCTGTTTCAGATGGAAGCTGTTTTGAAAAGGGCTTGTGGTGGTAAGCACAGCTGTATAGAGTCTTTAAACAGCAAGTACGTGAGGCTCTATATTCCAAAGTTTCCAATTATTATGTCCATATCATTTCGGTAGTACTACTCCTGATAGAGGAGGTTAATAGAAGTACTGTAGAATAATAAGGCGTAAACTTGGGCGTGAGTTGAGAGTGCTACAAGTCTTGTAGTGGTAGGATGCTTCCTGTTAATATGGGTATCCAGTTATAGTTTGGTTCAATTTACGGTTGAAGTTATACCCAGTTCCATGCTTATTCCATCATGTTAAATGCGTGGTTCACTCATAGTTCAGGAGACCAAATATGTGCTCGCTATCAGAGCCAGAGGCGAGCGAGAATAGGGTTGTGTCTCATGAGTGGCAATGGGTGGTAGATATTCTGTGAAGTATAACAGTATTCCTTTCTATGTTTCTTTTTTTTTTTATCCTCTTTATTTAGTCACCAAAGTCTTAGAAATTACGTAAATGGGATGTTTTATATTTTTTTTTTTGCATGGAGAGGTTTAACCAAAATATTGTTTATATTGAGATGGTTTCTTTATCTTGTGGTATATGGTTTCTTATGAAGCCACGTAGGGCTTACTAATCCTCTTCCTTTTTTATCCTTTTTTTTTTTCCCTCTCCTCAAGGGAAGCTAAGAATATGGTGCTGTTGCACGCCGGTACCAGAGGCGGCCGCTTTGAGGCAGTGAAGAGATGGAGGGTGGACCAGGCCACGGCCGGCGCGTCACGTTACACTTGACGCCAACACTTACTTCATAGTGGGCGGATACCGGAAGGCGGCTGCGGCGGTCCCCGGAGCTGGAATGTCGGAGCTGGTGAGGCGGCGCGGCCGAGCATGGAGCAGCGCTGAATTTCGCTCGACGGTATGTGGAGGAGGTCCAGAGCTCGGGGCAGGAAGAGAAAGGTAAGTTATGTGAGGGAAAAAATATGGGGAAATGCCTTTTTTTTTACGGAGCTACCACGTTACGCCGCCATCTTCGTTGGCGTCAAGCCACGCCCCCCTTTAAAAACATTTTTGATGGAACAAATTGGGGCGAAACCGGCTCGCTCAGTTAAGTATGACTAAGTAGCAAAATTGGTGCAAAATGTATTGGCTCCATTTTATTGCTCAAGGGAAACGTTTTCATAATCTGGCAGATTTCGATGAGAGGCGCGACCTGGGTAAAGACGGTGGGTCGGTAGGCAAGGTCTTTGGGAGCAGGACCATGTTCTGGACGTTTCCTTTCACAGGTTACACGCCTGAAATTGACCTTTCTAAGCTTCAAACTTTAAAAGCCACAGGGCTTGTTGAGAGTCTTAAGAACTAGCAGATTTCCCGGAGATGATAAATATCCCCATTCCTTCCGTGGCCTTATCTTGGTAGATGCTATTTTAAGCTAATTTGAAAATGCATGTGTGTTAAATGAACCATGACATGTTTTAATTGCTTTTGCTGGCTCTGATCTTGAAGGACCTCAATGCGTGGGGGGCGGCTGCTTCAGGAGGGTTGCCACTCACTCCACCGTGTGCCACAATGGTGCCGGCCAATATCCCGGTCTGCTTCTGCGGCAACGCAATTACAAAGGGCGCAGTGCCAAGCCACCAGTCGGGGCCACTGCGGTCCACCAGATGTGCCATGCCAATATCAATTATAGTCATGTTGCAAGGTTGTGTGGTAGCGCCAAAGTGTCACTTATTCCAAAGTGTATACATTCCCGTGTACACGGAAACGTGGTTGGTAGGTCTATACAGTGTGGGTTACATTGCTGTCATAGACTGAATTGTCCAGAGCGGGCCCCTATATCTCAACAGATGTGGATTGGCGTTTCTGATTAAGCCTCTTTGAGGGAGGGAGGCCTCATTGAAAAGGAGAACATCGCATGCATGTGTCTTTTATGCAGTGGAACACTGAACAGAGAGGGGGGAATACAGAGGGAGAGCAACACAGAGATCAGGGAAGAGGAAGGGGTGCTGGCATGCTGTCATGAGGTCAAAGGGCGAACCTGTGTGCCTCGAAGAGCAGGGTCTTCAGTTTCTTCCTGAAGTACATACCTAGCTGCAGCCGGGCAGGCTCCGGGCTGTTTCAGAGCTGGGATGAAAACATGCTTTGTTTCTCATCCACCTACATTTGGCTTTGCAAACAACACAGGCCCGGCTGGATCCCGCGTTCTGTTTGGGGATATAGCACCGAGTTGTTTTCTGTGGTTACCCCTCTACCCAAATTCTTCACACTTAGAGGGCAAGCATGGCCAAACCACTCTCTCCTCTGAGCTTCTGTGTTTTCGTGTTCTTATGAAGGGGCGTGTCTGTGGGCCTCATTACACGGAAGGCGGTAATGGTTAACGGCCACCGTTAATGGTAACGGTGACCGCTAACCATTACCGCCTTACTACGAGGTCCCTTAGCGGGTTGGTGCTTTAACGCATGCTTTTTGCAGGCGTTAAAAACTAACCCGCTAAGGGACCTCGGAGCTAATTACGGCACCGCAAAATTGCGGTGCCGTAATTAGCACCTTCCCCATTCCCATTATGCCCTATGGGGCAGAAATGGGAATGGGGAAGGGCAATGGCGGAAGGGGGATTTACCGCCCCTCCAACCTTGGAATGGGGCGGTAAATCCCCTTTCCGCCAAGGCGGTGCCGGTATTTTACCGGCATGAGCCATGGCGCTAATAGCCCTGTGTGTTACTTCTAATGTACTTTTTCATACTGTACCTTAAACATGAATGTATATTTTATATGTATGCCTTACTCTTCCAATATCACTAGGGAACTAGGTGCAGACCTTTGCTTTACCATTCTGGGTGGGGCACTGCCCCTTAATGACCACTCTGAAACCTGCCAGTAAGAAGCAGGAGACACTGTTGAATAGGTCCCTTTTATTTTACATATAAAAAGAGATTCTTTCTGAGGCTGGACCTGTCTTTCTGTCAAAAATATCTTTGACATATTAGGTTTTTATATGGTGCTTCATACCTGTCCTCCCACGTCTAAGCACTGTGATACTTGCTATTATTATTATTATTACTCATTTATTTATTATTTTTTTTTTTTTTATAATGCGCCTAATACCGTATTTGAGTTTGGTTTCCAAGCACGGATTCGGCATTCAAACCTGTTGCTCTACGTGGTCTTGCCTCCAAGACCAGCGCGTTGCCCCTGTGTTATCCTCCGTTCACCTCATTAAATTGTATCCGACTAATTGACTGCAGAAGGAAGAAGGGGTGAGCCGGCCTGGCCAGGATATGAACCAGTAAGGGGCTGGATGCCCCGACATTAGAGTTGGGAAATGTTATATATTGTTATCTATTTGTTATGTATTGTTACACGATGGCACATGTATTAGTCTCATAGATAATGACTGGAGAATGTTACAGTGGAATGTGGAGTGGGTTTAGGGAATCTAGAATGTGGTAAAATAGGGAGTTCAGTTAGAGATTGATATTAAAGGAAAAGGACTCAAATAACAGGCTCTGGTGTATTATTGCAATAACCTATAGCAAGTACACAACAGGAATCTACCCCATGAGCTATCCTCATGGACAATCGTAAGGGTATGTATGGGGGCGTCATATCGACCCATATTCTCAGGATGGGCCCCTTCAGTTTCAGGGGCTGCCAGACCTGTTACGCTTTGCCCTCAGTTCATATCTCTTAGCCAGTTCACATTGTCATGCAAGGTTGTGACTTATGCACTCCTGTACCACCCTGGTTCTTCCATTCTTCGAACCGATGACATATATTTTGACATGTCCGATGCTAGGATCTTTGCAGTTCCATGTGTTTTATTTTGGTTGTTGCCAATGCCCTTGAAAATCACAAAAGCATTAATGATCATCACGCTAAACGTCCCTTGCATCTCATTGACAGGCCCCTTGCAACATTTCCACTAACTCTTCTTCACATACTTGCTTCATGCAAGTTTCCAATTACAGATTGATTTCTTTTGGTAAACTAGCTCTCTAATGTCAATGCAATTTAATTCACAAATGTCTTACACACCAGTAACCCTATTTCAGCAACATATTTACTTCATAAAGTAACAGTTCCAGAAAGGGAGAGTAACTGACAAAATCCAAAATGGCTGATTTTCACCTGACCTTGATCAGTCCTGGGACAGGAACAAGAAAGTACAGAATGGTGGTAAAAAGGGCGTATCAAAAACTCTCATAGCCAATAGAATTTGAAAGGATGTGGGGGGAAAGCACCCTACCAATCGGAGTTAAGGAGAATATGATATGATAGGTTATTTATAACACTTAACACCCAGAGGTTTCTAAGTGCGGACCCCGGGGTCGAACCAGTGTTGCTGCGTGTCATTTTGTTTTCAAGGCAAGCACTTTTCCCCTGAGCTATGCTCCTTAGAGCAGGATTGCTAAAGGAGTGATCAGTGGTCATATATAGCAGTAGGAGGAAGCATCAAGCTTCTATACTTGGATCTTGATAGAGACAGGCTCTGTCTCCCAGTACCTGCCAATCATGTGAAGAGTCTGACTCAAGGACCTACGGAGAACTTCCTACCTGCTCTGAACTTGAGGGTGGTGTTGACCAAGTGCATACAACCTGTGAGGCATGAAGGTCCGCTAGAGTGCGAGAGGGGCAATACAAAGCCTGAGAGGCATCTGGGGCTTGTGAAGGGGGCTACAAAGCCTGAATGACACCTATTGCCTCGGAGGGGCACTTAGAATCCCAAACATACCTAGAGCCTGAGAGTGTCACTAAGAAGCCTGTCAAGCTCATATAGGCTAAGACGGTCACTAGAAAGCCTGAACAAAACCTGGAGCATGAGCCAGTCAATACGAATTCTGAAAGACATCTGGAACTGAGAGGGCCACTTAGAAGCCTAAAATGCTCCTATAGCCTGAGTGGGTCACTATGAAGCCTAAAAGGCACCTAAAGCTTCAGAGGTTCACTAAGAGACCTGAAAGACACAGCAAACCTGAGAGGGTCACTAAGAAGCCTGAAAGGCTCCTATAGCTTGAGAGGGTCACAATGCAGCCTGAAGGGCACCTAGAGTATGAGTGGGTCACTAAGAAGCCTGAAAGGCACCCAGAGCCTGAGTGGGTCACTAAGAGGCCTGAACGACACCTAGAGAGGGTCAGAAAGAGCCCTAAGGCTCCTATATCTTATGAGGGTCACTAAGAAGCCTGGAAGATACTTGTAGGTTGAAAGGCTCAATGAGAAGCTTGACAGGCACCGAGAGCACAAGAAGACTGAAAGGCATCTAGAGATTTACCATGTCAATACATGGCCTGAAAGACACAGAGCGGCTGAGAGAATCACTAAGAGGCAGGAAAAGGTCACTAATAAGCCTGAAAGACACCTAGAGCCTGAGATGCTCATTGATAAGCCTGAAAGGCACTTAGAGCCTGAGAGGGTACCGAAGAAGCCTGAAAGACACCTAGAGCCTGAGATGCTCATTGATAAGCCTGAAAGGCACTTAGAGCCTGAGAGGGTACCGAAGAAGCCTGAAAGACACCTAGAGTCTTGGAGGGGCACTATGAAGCCTGAAAGACACCTAGAGCCCGAGAGGGTCATTAATAAGCCTGAAAGGCACCTAGATCCTGGAAGGGTCATTGATAATACTGAAAGGCATCCAGAAACTGAAAGGGTCACTAAGAAGACTGAAAGATACCTAGAGCCTGGGATGGTCACTAAGAAGCCTGAAAGATACCTATAGCCTGGGAGGGTCAATGATAATCCTGAAAGGCGCCTAGAGCCTAATAAAGCCACTAAGATGTCTGAAAGAACCCTAGAGCCTGGGAGGGTCATTGATAATCCTGAAAGGCATCCAGAAACTGAGAGGATCACTATGAAGCCTGAAAGACACTTAGAGCCTGGGAGGGTCATTGTTAATCCTGAAAGGCATCCAGAAACTGAGAGGGTCACTAAGAAGTCTGAAAGATACCTAGAGCCTGGGAGGGTCACTAAGAAGCCTGAAAGACACCTAGATCCTGAGAGGGTCACTGAGAAGTTTACCAAAGAAGACTTGAAAGAACATGACCCTGAGCAGGGCCGAGTATTGTGAAAGAGTTGTAAAGAGATTGAGAAGTCCTAGAGGCTGCAATATCGGGATATGAGTGAAGATGTGGGGGAGCGGCCTCTGAGTGACTGAGGAATCCTGAAAGAGTAAACAGATACAAAACTAAATGTTAGAAGGTTTGTTTTATAAAATAATAAGAAATGCCACTTTGTGAAAAAACTGTCTGAATCTTATTAATACCACTCCCATTCACTTATCCTCCTGTGTGCACACTAAGTTTCTGGGAATATGAAAGTTAAATAAAATATTCAAAGACGAATTTATAGGAAGCACCAACAGAAAACATGCATTTTAAATCTAAGCTGTGTTTTTTGGCATGTCACAGAGAGAGGATCATTGCTATGTAGGTTTAATGCTGAGGAACTCTGATCCCAGCAGGTACGTTCCACCCACCCCATTGAGTATCCAGGAGATTGGTGTATTTTAAAGACATATACGCTCCCGAAAATTACTCTGCTCGGCCTCTCCAGATCCCAGCAACGCCAGGTCACTTGTTGTGTGATGCAAAGATCCATCCTGTCCCAGATACAGTAGGCAGCCACAGGAAAGTCTGCTTTCAGTTTCTGATTTAAAGGCCAAGGGTATGACATGGGCAGTACAAGACAGAGCTGTCTTGCCAGAGGAGCAACCTTGTGTCCTGCCCCAGTATCTGCTCCCAAGTATGGTTTTTTAAAGCCCTCACCAAAAAGCAGGTCCCAGGAGATGCACCTAATTAGGACTAAATTGTTTAATTTGTGTGCTCTGTGCTGAAACAGCCCAACCTTCACATGACATCAGGAAGCTGTTCAAAATTGGTATGGATGTCTTGTGAATTAAAGGGATGTTTCTGTTAGGGTGAGTATTGAGACAAATGAAAAGAGCAGCAAGTCTAATTTGCATTACTTGATCAGAAGGGATTCATACTAAATCATTATCACAGGCACCTTTCAAAATGTAACATACAGGCATTATTATGTTCCCAGTAAGCTCTTTGGTTTTATGCAAATAACGAGGATTGTTTTTCTTAAAGAGCTAGGATGCTGTCTCACTTGGACTTTGGCTCTGCCCCCTCAGGCTCACCCACCTAACCCACCCCCTAACAAGGTGGAGTAGGGGTTTACAGATGCATTTATTTCCATTACCAGTGCTGTAAATACCTACAGATTTCCTCTGGCCCTTCTTCAGCCACCTCTCCTCCGTCCTTCTCTGCCTTTCCCCTGTTCTCCCCAGATGAGGTTTCTAGACAAGTCCGATCTCTGAAAGTCTCATCAAAACAGGTTCATCCCTGCTCCTCCAAACCCATCAAGGACCACATTGACTCCCTGACTCCTGCTCTGGATGACTTCTGCAACCACTCCTTCACCACTGGTGTCTTCCCATCCCCCCTGAAGCACTCCCTTGTGCACCCTCTTCTTAAGAAACTCTCGGCCGACCCGTCCTGCCCGGCTAACTATCGCCCAATCTCATCACATCTTTCCTGGGCAAACTCCTAGAAAAGCGGACCATCTCCCAGCTCGGTCGTCACACTGAATCTGTTGGTTGCCCCCATGATCATCAGTTTGGCTTCAGAGCTGCCAGAAGCATGAAAACTGCTCTCCTGAACACCGTGAAGATCTGCTCTCCAACCTTGATTCCAACACCGCTGTGTCCTCATCTTGCTTGATCTCTTTTCTGCCTTTGACACAGCCATCTTGTCATCCTGCTCAACCATCTCCGTGATAACCTGGGTATCACCGGTCAGGCCCTGGCTTGGCTGACCTCCTTCCTCTCCGATCGACCCTCCCAGGTTCAACTTGGGTCCTTCCTCTCCTCTATCTGTATCTCTACCTGTGGTGTTCCCCAGGGGGTCTAACCTCTCTCCTTGGCTGTTCAACCAATACCTGGCACTCCTTGCCCACGGCATTGCTGTGCTCTGCCCCAACTTCCAGTGCTATGCGGATGAAACTCAGCTCATTTTCAGGCTACCTTCAGCCACCTCTTCTCCCTCTCTTATCTCTGACTGTCTGTCCGCCATCCAGGAGTGGTGTGCTGCCAATGATCTCTGCCTTAATGCCAGTAAGACTGAGATTCTCCTCATTAGCACACCCGCTCGCTCCTTTCCTATCACTCTCTGGCCGGCCTTTCTTGGCCCTCTTCCTGCTCCCACCTGTGAGGCTAAAAACCTCTGGGTAATCTTCCACTCCACGCTCTCCTTCTCGCCTCACATCTCTGATGTCTCTAAGAAGTCACACTACCAGCTGCACCTCCTCAGAGGTATTCTTCCGTTCCTCTCCTTCCCCCAGAAGCTCACTGTCTCCAGAGCTCTGGTTCTCTCTAGGCTGGACTATTGCAACAGTCACTTTCTAAATCTGCCTGCTTCTACTCTCCGCCCTGTGCAACTCATCCAGAACAGGACTGCGAGACTTGTCCTTGGCCTCAAGCACAGGGATCATATCTCTCCAGGAGGGAAATCCCTGCACTGGCTCCCAGTGGCTGCAAGGATTAATTTCAAAACCCTCTGTATTGTCCTCTAGGCCTTCTGGGGCCTGGGGGCCTCAATACCTTCAACTCTCTCTTCCTAAATATCTTCCTTCTCGAGCTCTCTGCTCATCCGCCTACAACTCCCTCAGGGTCACTCGCTTCTCCAAGCAATGAGTTGGTGGTAGATCTCTTTCTTCGGCTGGGGCCTTCTTCTGGAACAGCCTCCCTGTCTCGCTGAAACTTGAGGAGAATCATCTCCGGTTCCGGAAGCACCTCAACACCATTCTCTTTTCTTCTGCTTTCTCTCCTCCTCCCCCCTGCTGATTTTCCTACTGAAACTGAATCTGCACTGGTTAACTGGCCACCCTCTGATCTCAGGCCCAGGTCCCCTCCCCCGCCATTCGCACACCTGCACTGACTTCCTGGCAACCCCCACACTTGGGGACTGTTTTCTGTATCCCTACAGTCCCACTACCAGCACCTGACTCCTGATGTCTGCTGCACTTACCCTTGCACTTGCCACCAACTGGCCATACGTTTACTTATTGTTATTTATTATCCCATGTACTACACAGTCCCCTCCCCCTTCCTCCCGCACTTTACCCTTTCCACCTTCCCATGCACTTGCGCGATCGGAATGACACCTGGCCTAGTAGGATCGTTGTCTCCGTCTTCCCTCTGTTCCCCCTCCCTTGAATCGTCACGCTTTGAAACATTTGTGTATAGGCGCGTTATAAATGCCATATCATATCATATCATGCTGAATCTTTAGGAGGAACCCCAGTGGATAAGTATATACTCTTTGGTAAAGGTTTATGGAAAAGTCACACACACAATGGTAAATAATGGACATGCTTCACAATAGTCAAGGTGTCCGATTCCCAATAACTGTTTTCACTTAAGTGATGGATGTTTCTCACACTAGTGTGAACACAAGATGAGGATATTCCCAAAGGAGAACTGAATTTGGGCTTCATAGGCACGCATATGGAGGTCCCCCTTTTTCCCACACATGCAAATCACATTTAAGTACCTCCACATTAAAGTGGAATAGAAAAGCTCACACATTCCACCACACCTGATCAGAACAGGAACAGGGGAATGTGCAAAACACAGAGAAGTCATGCCTGACCCTTCTGGACATTGTCTAAAGATCAGGAGAGTTTCAATCCATCTGTCATGGCTAGGATTTGCAATTTACCATAACAGACCCTTTTAGACCGGTCCACAAGAATTGTGCCTTCAGCAGACATGTGGTTGTTCCTTGCCGAAGAAATCAATGACTTTGGGAATGGGGGTCAGTCACTAATGTATTCATGGAGGCAGACAGAGCGAAGACCCTTCCTAAATGTGCAGGTAAAGTTGGTGAACATGGTGATCTACACATTTGCAGGACCTACCATTTCAAAATGTGCACCCCTTCCTGTTTTGTGAGATACTCAGTCCTTGGTGAATCGTGGTTAATATGTTTGATTCAGACTGTCCAACAGAGTTCCCTTGGCCGATAGGTGCTATTCTCTCAAATCTATGGCTCTTGTCTTTGTTATAATCTCTGCTTCCCGGTTATTCGTCTATGGGTCTCGCTGCACAGCATCTGCCCGCTCTAAGCGCAGTCAAAAACCTATAGCTTGGCCGCCAATTGTATGATCTCTTTGTGTCTTAAATGGACACAACTATTGGGAACAGAGCTACAAAATTCTTCTGAACCCAAAAGTAAATTTAATTCTTGCCTAGTATATCTCGATGCGGTATGCTACCACACCACATGGGTGGAAGTTAGGTGCAGCTGGCCTATTATTCCTCACAGTGGTACCACCAGTGTTGCCGGTGTTTACCGGGCTTTCTCCGATGATTGAAAGACAGAACAAAGCGGCGACAGCTTCCTCAAAGGGTTTCAGAGTCCAGCCAGAAAGGCGGATAGTCGTCAAAAGTGAGCTCACGCTGGTTAAATTCTAAAGCATACCCTTGTGTTTACCAATTAATGTCTCATGTTCGTCTGGGCTCAGAACGAAGAGAAAAGAGGCGCACAACTAATTGCTAGTGGCGACCGGCTGTTTCTGTCACCTCCAGTGCCCAGCAACTAATGATCAGGGAAAATAACGATAAAGTACGTCAAGGCCTTCCATTTCGTTTTCTGCGGTGGTGCTGGCGAGTGCTGAGTGGGTGAACGTTTAACATGAGGTCTAGGGGCCTCATTATGAGGTAGGAGCTAGCCATGGTGCTGTTAGCACCATGGGTACCCCCTTAGCGCATTCCGGTTCCGGGTTCCCGAAATAGGGACTTACCGGCTCATTCCAGCCTTGGAGGACCCGGTAAATTCCCATTCCGGGAACCATTCCCCATTCCCATTCGAGCCCCCATAGGGCTCAATGGGAATGGGGATGGAGCTAATAACGGTACCGCAATTTGCCAGGCGTTAAGGAAGGGACCTGCTAAGGGACCTCAGAATAGGGTTACCGGTGCCAGTAATCTCTTACCACCTACCTCGTATGAGTCAAATTTTCTTTGGCAAAACACTTTGCTGATTCTTCAGTTACGAGTTCTGTAAATGGAGATCTTAGCTGTAATGCAGACCACAGGGCCAATCTCCTTAATATTAGATGACGCAGTCACCTGCTTGAATGCCTGATGTGATAGACAACACAGTGGGAAAAAGAGGTATTACTCAAATCTTCCTTTTTATTGAAAACCCCTGTTAGACACAGGTATTGATAATATTTGGTCTTCAATCTATGGTGTAGGGCTCAGGATTAGAACAGGTATTTTATGCCTCCAGCCCACCCACAGCGACCCTATAAAAGTGACACACTGGAATCAAATCAATACTTCTATTATAAACACACACAAAAAATCCTTTGCGACAGAAAACCAGGTAAGTAATAAGGATATAACTTCAATTGGTATTCAGCGGGGTGGGGAATAATGTTTAGAAGTAAGAGATGTTCTGCAGGCAAAGAAACACAACGCGTTAGAGTAAAGCACTTATATAATTACCAAGATTACAAAAGCCGCTCCAGAGTACCTTTGTTCACTTATTTGTGGCAAGTTCTGGAGAGTTCTAATAATGGGAGAGGCCAGAAGATGAAGGATGAAAGAGGTCTTCAAATGAGCAAGGCGATACAAGTAAAACAAAAAGGAAGGCTTTCAATAGCTCCTGTTTTTATGAGTCAACCTAAGTTGGGAATCACATGGGGCCTCATTACACGGACGGCGGTAAGGGTTAACGGTCACCGTTAATGGCAACGGTGACCGTTAACCATTACCGCCGTACTACGAGGTCCCTTTGCGGGTTGGTGACCTAACGCCTGCTTTTTGCAGGCGTTAAAAACCAACCCGCTAAGGGACCTCAGAGCTAATTACGGCATCGCAAAATTGCGGTGCCGTAATTAGCGCCTTCCCCATTCCCATAGAGCCCTATGGGGCAGAAATGGGAATGGGGAAGGGCAATGGCGGAAGGGGGATTTACCGCCCCACCGACCTTGGAATGGGGCGGTAAATCCCCTTTCCGCCAAGGCGGTGCCGGTAATTTACCGGCATGGTCCAGGGTGCTAATAGCACCCTGGATCACCGCCTTCATATATTTACTGCACGAGATACATGTTTTGTAGTGCATGGGGTAAATATAGGTTAGTTACTATAAAAAGCCAAAGGAGTCTTCACTCAATATGCCAAACACATCAACCCAGTGTAGTCCTATTGTCTCTTATTGTAGAGATTTAATAGAATGGGCCTCATTACAACTCAGGCGTTAAGGGTTAACGCCACCGTTAACCCTTAACGCCTGATTCTGATTTTAACGCCTGCTTTTAGCAGGCGTTAAAATCCATGGCGCTAACCTGCCATGGTGCTAATTACGCCGCCGTAATTTACGGCGGCGTAATTAGCGCCTTCCCCAGTCCCATTATGCCCTATGGGGCAAAACTGGGAATGGGGAAGGGGAAATGGGAAATGGGGATTTACCGCCCCATTCACCTTGGAATGGGGCGGTAAATCCGCCATCCACCATGGTGTAAACGGAGTTTACACCATGGTGGTAAAGTTGGCGCACTTAGCACCAAGGTTGTAATGAGGCCCAATGTCTTTTTCGTTTATAATTTTTAATAAAATATAGACAGTATTATAGATAGTAGTAGTGGGGCACTGTGTAAACATTAAAAATGCAAGAATAGCATCAGTCATAGAAAGGAAAAAAGAAACAGAAATAAAAATACAATATTAATCGATGAAAAAAGAACAAAAATTGAACATTTGGGAAACAACAACTAGCTGGCAAACCCAGAGACAAAAGAAACCATCGAAACAGCCAACACCAGAAACAGTCTGGGTGTAAAGAGCATAAAGGTAGCATTCAGCACACACAGGACTGCTGCATTGGTCGATTCTGGCAGCGGGAGAGCATTGCCCCAAGTACTTTGCTTAAATTGTTATACTGCAAATATTGAATACTGTGGCAGCCTTTTGCACAGCACTACGCAAGGCACTATAACTAAGCTGTAAACACTTCAAAATAGCAAGGTCAGAAGAATGAAGCAAATCAAACGTAGGGATCACGGTAGAGAGGCTCATCGCGCCATACACTGGAGGCCAGTAAAGGAGCGGTTTGCCTTTAGAGTTCTTACTCTTGCCCATAATGCCTCTATGGGAAAAATCTGTCTTAACCAAAATCTAGGCTGACCTATAAAGGCTGTGCTCGGACATTGCGCTCAAGCAACACCTTTTTGTTGGCCTCGAGTCATACTGAAATGTACTCCTCTCCTCTCTTTAAGAAGTTGTTTAAGACTCACCTCTTTAAATATTTTTTTGCTGGATTTGCTTATACTACTTTAATGGCCTCTCCCTGATTTCCTGTGTTTGCGGGGTTCAGTTTCTGGTTTATGAATTTGCTTTTGGCTCTGGAGCATTTTTCAATTTTTTTGTTTATGTCTGTGTGTTCTTGTTGCTTTTTTATGTCTGCCTTAATGCCGATGGGCCCTTGGCGTCTTACAAATGAATACATAAATAAATGAAAGACATTGGGCCTCATTACGAGGTAGGTGGTAAGGGATTACCGGCACTGGTAAGGGCACCAGTGCCGGTAATCCCTTACCATGCCGGTAATCCCTTACCACCCTATTCTGAGGCCCCGTAGCGGGTCCCTTCCTTAACGCCTGGTTTTACCAGGCATTATGGATGGGACCCGTTAAGGGACGTCAGAGCTAATAACGGTACAGAAAATTGCGGTACCGTTATTAGCTCCATCCCCATTCCCATTGAGCCCTATGGGGGCTCGAATGGGAATGGGGAATAGTTCCCGGAATGGGGACTTACCGGGTCCTCCAAGGTTGGAATGACCTGGTAAGTCCCTATTCCGGTAACCCGGACCCGGAATGCGGTAAGGGTGTAGCCATGGTGCTCCTACCTCGTAATGAGGCCCATAGTCTACTCAGTCCTCAAATTTGAAATTCAAAGCTTGGGTGCTTTGTTCCCTTTTGATGCCAGACAAGGTACCATATACACTGTATTCTGTCCATTTCCACTTGCTGTGAAATACCATATTCCACCTGACTTATAGATATGACTGGATACAAATCCCATTTGTCAAATCTGTTTATTACATTTCATAACAGATACAAACCATGAGGCAAAAACAATAAGCAGGTAAGTAGAAGTATAGTATAAATATGCAAACAACAATAAATCAGTCACCATGTATGGAAAAAGGAAAAGGAGGAAAGAGAAAGAGGAAAAACGTGGGTAGGGAAGGACCTTAGACACACAGTTCATTAAAAGCATCCCAAATATCAGAATATTTGCCTAACTTTTTCTTGATCTGAAAAGGCACTTTCTCCCTGCCGGAGAGAACGGACAAATCATGTAAACGGTTATCAACAGTAGGCTTAAGGTTACTCTTCCAAACATTAATTTTCTTCTGTTAAAAGGGCTCTGTTAGCCCAGAAAAGCAAGCCAACAGGCAGCGTACTGCCAGCCAGCAACAGGCCCCACACACAGATCATGGGAGTACGAGGGAGAGAAAGGCCCACGACAAGATGAATACGCTGAAGGACTTCACTCCAAACAAACTGAACTTTCTGACACAGCCAGAACATATGTAGAATGGTGGCCACCTGCCTCTTGCAGTTCCAACAAGTGCCATCTTGGCTAAGTTTGCAGGGACCAGTAAATAATACAATGAGAGAACCTCTGGTGGGTATATCTCAAGTCCATGTCAATCTTAAACCTGTAAGGGGGGGCTGCACATATACAACCCCACTCACTATCAAAAATCATGCATCCTAAATCTGAGCTCCAAGCATTTCTACAAATGCGCAGGTGCAGTTCCAAGTCTTGCTGGCGTGAGAAGTCTATAAAGGAAGGAAGCAGAAAGCGGCATGTCCTTAGCTAAATGCAGGACCACATGCATGCCATGTGAAGTAGCATTAAGACGACTTAATGCCTGATAACAGAGAGCTTTGGAAGACCACAGATTCTTTTTCTCGATGACAACCCAGCTTGGAAAGTCGGACCAATCTGGCATGAGCCATTAATGCAAGGTAGGCAGCGAGAAAACAGTGTGACAGAGGCTAATATCCGGAAAGCCAAAACCACCCTGGCATACCGTCTCATGAGGATGTCTTGCAGGATCTTTGACTTCCCACCCTCTCCACAAAGGAATGTATGAAAAACTTTGTTCGGATCTCGAAGCAGTTTAGCAAGAATATCTTTATCAGATTAATTGTACCCCAAAGCGTCACATTTAAGGTCTCCCACTTGAGGCACAACACTGTAATCTCTGCAATTTTAAGCCGAACGTTTAAATCAAGTAACAAGTCAATCTGTCTGGTGACAGTCGGAAGACAAGAGGATTTTGAGCTACCGATTACACCAGGGACAAGATGTCTGTGTTCCTTCCGGTGGAGTCCTCCAAGGATTTGCAAGATGATAGAAAACAATATTTTTGGTTTTCACTAGTGAATTCAAATTTTAACAGACACACTATAAAAAAGGACAGCGTTTTATTGTATCAAGGTCAATGCTTGTTCCTTGGGAGAATTATGGAGTGGAGTCATTATTAGGTTATTTATTGAGCGCAGAACTGCCTTCGGTGAGCAATGGAGTGCCTTTCAATCATAGGGGGAAGTAGACAGTGCGACAAGCAGAGAATAAAGGAGCCGGGACTAATAGGGGAGGGTGGGCAATTGTCAGCATGGGGGAAGACAGATGGGAGCAGATTACTGAGTCTTAGGTAGGGTGGGAGTGCAGGGTGTGTGGACCTAGGTGTTCAGGAGGAGCCATTCCTTGAAGAGGAAGGTCTTGAGCTCTCTGCTGAGCTGTAGAAGCTAGTGGGAAAGCCTGATGTTGACAGGGAGGAGGTTCCAGGGTCTTGGAGCGTAGACCGAGAAGGCCTGTCTTCTGGTTCCCTCCTTCCATCACTGTCATGATTCAAGTCTGCACATGTCCTTACTTCTGGTGTATTGCAAGCCTCCAGAGATGCTGAATTTCTCAGTGAGGTAGTTTGGGGACTTCAGGATGACAGCCTTGTAGATAACGCAACAGGATTTGAAGATGATACGGCTTGCAGTGGGAGCCAGTGCAGTTCGATGAGGGTCGGGTGATGTGGTTGATTTTCTGGAGTCTTTTATGGAGTCTTGCTGCAGCATGCAGGACACAATTAATGGGTGCCAGGTAGTCCCCGGAAGGCCTTCCAAAAGGGATTGCCGCCATCAAGGTGCAAGAGAACCAAGGCTTGGACTGCGGATTTGAACACAGAAACAGTGGGGAGACATACATGAAGGGTGGGGAGCTGCAGGAGCGGGGGGGGAGTAGTTATGCCCTGAAGGCAGTTAGAGGCACCTAGAACCAGCCCTGAATAGATGGAGAGTGATAGAGACCCTACAGGAAATTGGAGGGCTGCTGCTTTGCCAGTTGTAACAGAGAAAGCAGGGCACCAGTGTAACGGTACATGCGGGTGGATGGAGTCACCATTGGGGCAGCTTTAGAGAAAGCTAGAGTTTCCCGTTTAAGGGTGAGCATGTGAAACTGAGCCCAGCATGCGGATATCCCATCCGGGGCAGTTCTTATCACTTATCACCCCATCTAGGTTGATTTTGAGCCACTCAGGTATGCAATCTCATTCATGGATAAAGCGCTACCCTTCCCACAATAGACTGCAAAATGGTTCATAGACATAATTTCGAATACAAAATATTCGAAAGTCAAAAAGTCGAAAAAAAAACGTCTAAAAATAATTATGTTTTTTTTTCGAAATGGGGGGGTTCCCCCCCAACCCCCCTTTTTTTTTTATTTTTACCTTTTTTTTCACAGAAACTAGAGCCCAAAAAAAAATATCGAAAAAAAAAACAATTCGACATTTTTTTTCGACATTTTTGATTCGACTTTTTTGACTTTCAAAATTTTGTTTTCGAAATTATGACTGGACACCCTGCAAAATATTTACCAGCATTTAAGAAAACATAAACTAAATTAAAATAATATGTTACTAAAAACTGCCTATTCTATTTGCATGATTACTGTGATTTTATATGTAAAAAATGTACTTATTTTGTTGACATTAGGCGGCATAACAAACTGTATGTTGGTGTCAAAGAATGACTAATGTAGGCTCCTTTGGAATGTACCTTCAAGTCTCTAGTTAGTGAAGGAGTTTATACGGGGGTATGCAACCTTTGGCTCCCCAGATGTTCTGGACTACAAATTCCATGATCCTTCACCATTGACAATGTTGGCTTGGGCTGATGCAGGGTCGGATTGGCCCATCTGCCAATCGGCCTGTGGCCGGGCCAAAATCATGTGTAGTCCCTGGGGGCTGGTTTCTGCCCACCCCTGGACCAGTTTGAGAAAGTTTTCAAGCGCCCGCAATGGCATCATTCACCAAAGCAAGGTAACACATGTTACCTTGCTTTGATGCTTGATATGCCTGCATGATGTGTGCATTCAATCTTGGTGTCCTCGGTCACTTGACAAAATCCTTGTACTTAAAAGCTTCTGTACAGTGTAGAAATATTTGACCATAGCACATCAAGTGGCCAATGACTTCGTTGTGCCACAATGAATGCTTTGTTGTAATATGTCTATCTTTCATATCTCCCTGGGATGCTGTTCAGGATGTTTGTTTGCATGGATGAGGTAACGAGGGCTCAGAGTATGGGATGTCCTGTGAGTGTGCTGCTTTTCCTATTTTGCCAACCTCTGAAGTCTGAAGGTAGATGCGGCAGATAAACTTAACTGGTGTGCTGTTAAATCTCAGTTACCAGTTTAATGGTATCCACTACAGAATAATTGCTCAGTAAGTTGAGCGCTCAATGCTGTGATGTGTGTGTAATCTGCAGGTTGCAGGTTCGAAATCCCAGCAAGGTCATTTCAGCCATTCTTCCTGCTGAGGTTGATAAATGAGAACCAACACCAGTTGGGTGATATTGTGTGCGTATTTGGTCTACAAAAAAGAGCTTAAGCGTAAGTGCTATACAATAACATTATCATTTGGCCTTGGACGTCTGCTTGCATTCACAGTAATTTGACAATATGCATCTATATACACAGATATTAATGATAAATAAGGTGATCCATTCTTGTTTGAAATGTATATCACATTAGTTAAATCCTAACCATATTTTTCATGGTGCACTTAGGAACAATGCTATTTGATTCCACTTCCTGTTTTGTCAAGGGGTGAGAGGTTGTGTTTCATCGCTTCCCGTGATGTCTCTTTCGGGTGGGGTCAAATTGCATCACTTCCGGTCATGTCATCAGAGGTCAAGGGTCGTGATGCGAGGGGTGGGCCACTTTTTTGAGGCGAGGGGTGGGCCACTTTTTCTTGGGTGACCGCACCTATTTCTTGTCCCAGTCCGGCCCTAGGCTGTTGGGAGTTGTAGGCTAAAACAGCTGGAGATCCAAAAGTTGCAGATCACAATACGGGATCTCAGATTATCTATCATCTGTGAGGTGTGTGTTGTTTAGCTAGTTCTTGGTCCACACCTCACATCTTTATTTTATGTTTTTATTGTGCATTTGTTAGGCGCTTATACAGTAAGTCAATTCTGTTTCGCAGCGCCCACAGGGCAACAGGTACAGTGGAATATAAAGGCAAACTTACTATGCCTTGTGAATATTCAGAACTTGCAAGTGCAGGGAGAACAGGGGAAGTGGGGATAAGTGCTGAAATATCCATGCTCGTGGGTGAGCAGCAGATGAAGTGCATAGTATGGTAAGTGCTATGCGGTAAGGAGCTGCATTGGGTAGATAGTGCAAGCCAACAGGATGAAGGCTGGTGGGTGCCGGGGCAAGTGCTGCGAGGTAGGCAGAGGCTGGGCTGACTGGGTGTGGGAGGCCAGGACCACGAAGGACACAAAAGGGCCCTTGTCACCAATCACATCGACTGCGAGATTCCCAGAGGAGAGAAGAAGGGAAGGAGGATGTGATAAGGAAAGTCTTGAGAAACTTCTGGAATTTGAGGAAGTCCTGCTCAAGACGAAGAGGAAGGCCGAGGCTGTTCCATAAAAGGGAGCCAGCTGAAGAAAGTGATCGGCCTCCGGCTCTCTATTTAGCGAAATGCTTTACACACAAAGAGTCGGTGCCAGAGGACTGTAGAGGTCTAGAGCGAGAGTATTTAGTAAGAGAAAGTTGCAGATAGCATGGTCCCAGCCCCCAGACTGCCAACTGAGGAGAGATGCAGGCCCTGAGCTTAAGGCCAAGGATAAGGTGTGCTGCCCTATTCTGGATTAGTTGGAGGGGTCATGAAGCGGAAGACGATAGATTCAGGAGAAGGCTATTGCAGTAGTCAAGCCTAGAGAGAACCAGGGCTCGGGTAACCTTGAGCTTTTGGGGGAAAGTGAGAAAAGGGAGAATTCCTTCGAGAAGGAAGAGTTGAAAGTGGGACTTCTTGGCAATGTCCTGCGTTTAACGGATGAAGGAGAGAGAGGTGTTGAAGATGACTCCAAGCTTTCTGGCTTTAGGTGAAGGAGCAGGGGGAGAGCCCAAAGAGGATGGCCAGAGTGAGGGGAAAAAAGAGGGAGCATGGGCCCCAATTGGAATGATCTCAGTCTTGCTGGCATTGAGGCCGAGAACTTTGGAAATAGACCAGGACTGGAGTGCAGATAGCCAGTCAGGGATGCTGGAAGAAGCAAGAGGGTCAGCAGGAAGTTGGAACAAGAGTTGTGTGTCATTGGAATAGCCCTGGAAGTTGGAGGAGAAGGAGGAAATGATGAGTGCCAGCTAAGCAAGGTAAGTGTTGAAAAGCCAGGTGGAGAGGTTTGAGCCCTGGGGGACACCACAGGTAGAGAAGGACGTGGCTGAGGAGAAGGTGCCCAAAATGACTTGGGACGAACGGTCAGTTAGGAAGGAAGTCAGACAGTCCAGTGCCTGCTCAGAGATTCCCAGGGTATCATGGATCTGTTTTCTGAGGATAGAATGGTTGACCGTATCGAAGGCAGAGGATAGATTGAGTAAGATGAGGACAGCTGGAGAGTTAGAATCCAGAGATGGGAGCAGTTCTTCACGGGTGTTCAGAAGAGCAGTTTTGTGCCTCTGGATGCTTGAAATCCAGACTGATGGTCGTGGAGACCACCAACAAGTTCATCGTATGAGGTAAGTTGTGGAAAGGTCAGTTTCTCCAGCAGTTTTACAAGGAAGGGGGTGATAGAAATAGGGCGGTAGTTGGCTGGACAGGTGGGGTCTGCTGAAGGTTTTTTCAGGAGGGGGCACACAAGGAAGTGCTTGAGGGAGGCTGGGAAAGATCCAGTGGCAAAAGAGTGGTTGCAGAGATCAGCGAGTACAGGGGGGAAGAGAGACAATGTCGTGATTGTTCTGGAGGAACAAGGGTAAACCTGTTTGGAAGAAACTTTCATGGAGCTGACACCTCTGGTGACTTCTTCAGGTGTGACAAGGGAGAAGGAGAAGAGAGAGGAAGAAGGAGGGTGAGAAGCCATAGGGTTGAATGGTAGGGTGGCAAGGGTGCTCACGATGCCCAGAGTTTTCATGGTGAAGTGTGTGGCCAGTGCACTGCAGAGGCCTGGGACAGAAGAGGGTAGGAGGAGACTACGGAAGGTTTGGGTAGTTCCCTGCAGATTTTAAAGAGTTCAGCCATGTTGTTGGATGACACGATACATTTGTCTGGTTGTGGGCCCCTTTCTTGGCACGGATGGAGAGTATGTATTGCCTTTGAAACAGGCAGCAGGCCAGTTTGTCAGAGGTTGAGCCTGAGGTTTGCCACTTCCGTTCTGCAGCTCTGCACTTGCGTTTCAGTGCTGCAAGTTCACAGTTGTATCCGGTGTTAGGTTTGGAGGTGGGTTTCAGGCGGATACTGAAGTCTGGGGCAAGAATGTCAAGGGTGTTGGTAATGCCCAAATTGAGGTTGCTGAGAGCAGAGTTGGAGGTAGAATCTGGGGGTGGGGCAGAGGGGGGATGAAGATGGATACAAAGGCAGCAGCTGACACTCGTTTCATTGGACGGATGTTTGTGAATGAGGTTGGCATGGCTTTTGGAGGTATTGTTTAAGGGCCGAGGGACCCAGGTGCGAGGAGAGAAGAGAATGCTCTGACCAAGAGAGTGGAGTGACCAGTGGGCGGGAGAGAGAGGTCAGATAGAAAAGGGCATCCAGAGTGTGTCCAGCTGAGTGAGTTGGGCCAGAAAGGAGAAGGGGAGGGATAGTGAAGTGCAGAGGTCAAGGGAGGGAGTGGATGCTGTGACAGGAGAGTCCAATTGGATGTTAAAATCAGCCATGAGGAGGAGATTGGAGGTGGTTGAGAGTAGGGAGGAAAGGAAATCAAGGTCATTTGTTAAGAACGCTGGATACATCTTTTTTAGACCTCCAGATCCACTGACCTGGGCGGTAAGCCATTATTTCTTGTAATCTTTTAGTCATCGATTAGTATAAGTACATTTTGACTCTGCCTTTGTACCTCCTGTACCCTGGCATTAATACATATTGACCTAAGCTTTATGCAGAATCTTATGATTAGCATCTAGATTTAAATAGACATTGTTTACAAGCTGGTAATATGTATCATACTGCAGGTACTTTTACAACGCGGGTCATTGCCATATTTCTCATTTTGTATTTTAGGTGCTCAGCGTTCAGTATAGCAGCCTTTACTTAAATTGATGTGTGAAGATTTGGAACACATCTTTTCTCAACCTTTCTCGGGGATGACACAGTTTTCATCCACTTCATACTCAAGGTATTCCCATTAGGCAATATGGATGTAATTCATTTTGTAAGCACACTTTACATTGGATTACTCCACTCTTGGGACTGGTAAGGAGCACCCCGTTGCGCACTGGCCAAGTTGGCGGCCCCCAGAATCATTGTAAATTAGATTAACAGTCTCTTATAGAATGGACAAAAAGAAAGTTTGTTTGACTTTTGCTTATTTATATGTACATGAATTCAATGTGATTGGAGTTGAAAGGACTGAAACATTCTCCATTCATTTATTTTTCACAGTTATAACCTGCTTGGCTCAAGAAGAAGGGATAGTCTTCCCGAAACGCGTCAGCCATTACTCAATTATACATGGACTACCATTGCCTATCATTTTGTTGACAGCTATCTTGTCTCTTTTTCGGTTCAAAATCTATTTGTGAACTTATTTTTGACTACAAATCAAAACCTGTTTGTTTTTTTCTTACAAAACATATAAGTAATTATTCTCATTATTTATGTAATTCAAATACAATGGAATGTTTTAGCTGAATAAACTTGACATTGATGAACCATCAGTTGATGGATTTTGGAAAGAGTGCAGGGGACGGGAGGGCTCCTACCTTTGGATCCTTGTTTCTCTCTTTACTTACACGTTATAGTGATTCTGTGCCAGAATCACTTTTCCTCCCCCGCACCTAGAAAGAATATCTAAATTATTACACATTTAGTAAAGTTACTTTACAATTGAAACACTTGGTAGTGCACCTACTTATCCCTCTTTTTCTGCAGGGAAATAAATCCGCCCATTCAGAGAGGAACAGGGTAGTAGCACCAGGTGGCCTGTAGATGGTAACACTGGCCAGAGAGGAGGAGGTAGAGATGACCAGTTTGCAGACCAGGCTCTCAAAGGAAGAGTAGTGCTGGGTGGGTATGATGGAAGAAGGGACCCACTCATGGAAGATGAAGGCAACCCCGCCGCCGGCACAGTGAGGTCTTGGTTTGAAGGTGATCTTGAAGCCATCAGGGAGAAGGGAGTCAAAAACAGTGACTGAGCTGGCATTGAACCATGTCTCGGTAAGAGCGAAAATGCCGAGGTCAGGGTCTTGAAGAAGGAGGCCGATGTCGGCAGATTGTTAGCTGAGCGGGCGTTAAGAGTGGCCAGGTGAAGGAGGTCTCTGTCATTGAAGGTTTTCTGAGGTAGAGTACAGGGAAGTGGTACACCAGTCAGAGGCAGAGGGACAGAGAGAGTGGTATGGGGAGAGGCAGGTAAAGGAAGGAAGTTAATGAGGGACGGCAGGCACCGGTCAAAGAGGAGGTTGGGTTGAAGACCCTGAATCAAGATAGTGCCTGTATGGTATACATTAATGATGCAGAGTGATGATGAGAAGCTGGCCAAGAGAACTTCCCACTTGGTACCACCATTAATGGGAGAGGATGTGAAAGGGAGGAGAAGGGAGATCAGATGAAGAGTCCATAGGTCTGGAGAAGGGACAGAGAAAAGGATGTTGGTGAAGACCTCTCTGGAAGTTGCACTGACATAGGAGACTGTAGTGGGAAGGCTAGGGTTGGCTCTCAGTATGCCTTTCTTGTGCTTTTTTCTTCCAGACTTTGCAAGGGAGGGTAGATGATAGTGTAGCAGTAGAATAGATGGTATATTCCATGAAGGTGGCAGTGGATAGTTAAAGGAAAGAGGAGAGGCTGCACTGCAAGTTCTGGCCCAGCTCACAGATGGTCTAGTAGTTACCGGAAGGGCACACAATGCAATGTAGTCTGGGGTGCAGGATGTTCAAAAGCACAACACCTAAGTTTGAAATTTAAATATAGGGCACAAAATGCAATGCAGTCTGGGGTGCAGGGTGTTAAAAAGCAAAACACCTTAGTATGACATTCAAATACAGGGCACAAAATGCAATGCAGTCGAGGACGCAGGATGTTAAAAAGCACAACATCGATGTTTGAAAATTAAAATCAAAAGTAGGGTGCAAAATGCAGTGAAGAAAAGGAGAAATAAATCAAGGCTGATTCAGGTTTTGTAAGTGGAGGAGGCAATGGGAGAGTTCAGCCATCACTCACGTGTCAATGTTGGGGGTGCTTGGAGATGCAAGAGCACAGGTCGTCTGGGCACCAGCTGCAGTGGGGGGCTCCTCATGATTCATGGGACCAAGAGGTGGTTGGTCCTCAAGGCCTGGATAGGCACAGGCAGGGCCTTAGTTGTGGGCCTTGAGGGGGGGTCAGCCTCCTCGCCAGCTGGTTTTTATGATTGGGCCTTTCAGTGTGACCCTGGTCAATGCCGTTGTCGGCTGGGGGGAAAGGCAGGCACAGTGGGATAAAATGCTGGAGGGTATCCTCATCCCACAAAGCCCAAATGGGCTGACTGGCCCAAAGATGCATCAAGAAACACACAAAGTTCATTCATAAAGTGCTGCCTGTAATGTGCCCAATTTTGATGCATGATACTTGCCAAGTCGCAGCTGCCACACTACGGAAACGCAGTGCGTGATAAATCACCTTGTTTACCCCAACTGGGCTGGATGCTCATGCACGCTGCAAGTGCTGCCACGCCAGCCTCGTGGGGAGGTCGGGAGGCCGCTGATGTGCTCCGGGAGGACCTGCATTGTAAATGGAGGAAGATCAGTTGGTGGTGGAGGCCTAGTTGTCGGCCTTGAGTGGGGGCCAGCTTCCTCGCCAACCAGCCAGCTTCCGTGATTGGGCCTTTCAGTGTGAAGGTGGCCAATCACATCGTCAGCTGGTGGGGGAAAAGCAGACACCCTGTTATCAAATCAGACGTGGCATTGCTGGGGGGTTTCCTCAACCCACAAAGCCCAAATGGGCTGAGTGGCCCAAACATGCAGGATAGTGGTCATGGAATTTTGTAGGATGTGCACAGTGTTCTTTCGTCGGTAGCTGTGGTCGTCAATCCTCTTTTCTCCTTTGGCATCCTGCACTTCTTGCTCCTTGCTAAACACAATGACACACCAATAAAGTATTCAGGTCTGTAGTAAATCATGCTTTAATTACTGCTCTATAGTTTGTGCTGCATTTTCTATTTTCAAATTTTTGAGGTGTAAATGAGCAGGAGACAAGGCAGGATGTCCCAGGAAAACATGCACTGCTCAGAGCCTCGCAGAGTGACCTTTTGATTTCTGGTGCTTGCCGTCCTACATTTATAAAGGCAATATAAATCTTCACATACATTACAGGAATTTGAAATGTCTTTTCCTGAAAGCCTGTTGTGCAGAATATGACGCGTGAGCTCTAAATATAAAAGAAAAATAGCAACAAGTGTGTATAGCAAGGCGTGCCATTAAGTGAGGAAAGTGGGCAGCCGTTCGTCTAGGTTTATTGGAATACAATATTACCTCCTCATCAATTACATTACAGACAGATTACAACATGTATGTGTTGGGATAGGACAGGTTCCACTGCCAATCAGTTCAATTTCACTCAAGGGAGAGAAACACCCCATTTCAAACAGAGGCTGTCATGTCTATTTCTTGTCATCTGATGTCACTTTCTGTGGTTTTGGACATTCTGTAAATTAATAAATCCCCCACTTTCTTAGGAACTGTGCCCTGAGTGATAGGCATAGCACATTGGGCCTCATTAAGAGTTATGTGGACATTTTGGCAGTAAACTTGGTCAGATTACAAGTGGTGGTGCCAGTGTAATTCCCCATTTATTTTGGGCCCATTGGACACAATGGGGCTTTTTTGTGAAATTACCACCGTGGAATTACCGCTGCGGTAATTCCGCCAATTCTGCCAATTTTTCAGCGTTGAGTGGGAAGATTTACCTCCAGGGTTTTCCTGGAGGTAAATCCTCCACTCAAAACCCAACCTCACAATCTGGCATAGTGGTACAATTGGAGGTAACTCATTTACCACTGACCGCCTAAATCATAATGAGGCTGATTGTGTTGAAGTTTTTCAAGTAACATAGCTCAATAAGTTCGGTGCCTGCCTACCATTGTTTTCGTGTGACTTGCAGGTCAGTTTTCTTCCTTTGATAATTTCGATGGTGGTTGAAATGACTAGACTCAATCAGTGACAAAATATATTATTTAATCAGCAAACGGCATTTCAACATTATGTGTGCGCTGCATAAATTCGACCTATTAGCGCTAACGTTCACGGAACGCTTCTGGTACGGGCGTTCCTAGCTCTTGACAAAGAGAAATGCTTGTTTAAAATTTCTCAAGCACCTATCAAGCAGCTGGAATGTTTAAGTAACAGTTCCCAAGCAGTGATAAGCATGCCTCTCCTACACTTGTGTACAGGCGCGTTATAAATGCCATATCATATCATGCAAGCAGCTCATATATTCTAGAAGCATTGAGTAATCTGCTTATACAATGTTCACATACTCTTTATTCATTAGCATCAGGGGGGACTGGGAAGCAAAAGAGGCCCTGGAAATAATTTTCAAAGTGGCCCCATATTACACATTTTCAGCAAGCCCAACCCCTTTCCTATGGGAATATTTGAAAATACCACACAAGGAAGGCCCAGGGTGCAGAGGCCCACCGGGAAATCCCCAGAGTTCCTTATGGACCAGTCCACCCCTGATTAGCATTCGGTAAACATTCGGTAAAAGGTTACTAAATTGTGTATAGAATTCTAAAATGATATGGACCAGCATACACGCATTATCAAATTGTAGGTGCTTGGGTTGGGCTTAGAACATGCTTAGCATAGGCACTCTGTAAACGGTTTGCTTGCGTCGTCAGTGCTTAAGAAAGGCCTTTGACAAAGGAGGGTGCGGTCCGTCGTTTATTTCGATGAATTCAGAGGCATGAAACACAAACCGGTTGATCCTCCTGACACAACCTAAAAAATAGCGGGTGGGGGTGGTGGTTTCTAGCAAAGCGAAGCATGCGTGCGCAGGTTCTGCTGTCAGTTTTAGTGTCGCGCGACTATAATTACTGAGGACTCTGGGGGCCTGGGACGGAGACCATGAACTGGAGAGGGAGGCATAATTCAGCAGAATTCCGACACAAAACGTGTTATTGCTATTTTGCTCTATCGCAGAAGCTGGGTCCTGCTTCAGTACAAGCCACGGCCATTCGTCTCGGTGTCTGTAACAATGCTGAACGCCCGAGACAAAAAGCACGAGAAATTAGTAGCCATGACAACCATGGAGCTTTCTGCTGACAAATTATACAGTTTCAGACACTGGGGGAATGCCAGTTTCAAACAGGGATGTTGCCAATTGCAGTGAATTATTGTGATTTATTTCAATGCATTTCAAAGGAGAGCTTCCCCGCCAGGGAGTATTTTCGTTATTATTAACATTAGTCTGTATGCTTCAGAGAGGGCTAGCTCTGTGACTACGAGAAATTTCCTGGGTCAACGAGCGGTGGAGAAACCTTCTCGTGCCAATACCTGTGTTACCAACAATGATCATATCGAATGCTGGCTCAGTCCCGCTGCCCTCGATCTCTGTTTCGTGGAGTAGTTTACCAGGTAAGCCCCACTCCTTACCAGTGGCGGAGTCTGGGGAGAAGCAAAGGGGGTGCCCCCCCCGGCTCCACCCTAGTGCCCAATGTGCCGAGCTTCCCTCTGGCACTCTGTTATCCGCCACCGGCACCAAAAGCTGCCTCCGCCACTGCTCCTTACGCTCATTTTAGCCATGTTCAGCCACAGCCCAGGCATTCTTCAGTGCAGCGCGGCTTAGCTACGTTAACACAAAATGAGAGCTGCTAGCTCTACTAAGCTCCTTAGTGCCATCGTGCCTGACCATATGTGGCATATTTTGATTAAGTTTCTCTATTTGTATCCGTCTGATCACTGGCTGAACTTTTACTGATTTCTTGAAGATAGTTGGCTACTGGTAGACAGCCCAGGCCCTTCTCTTCCGTCCCGTCTGCATTGTTTAATCCCCCTACTCTACTAAATATATGCTGTCCCAATCTAAGATGGCCGAAAGGCTTGCATGCTCCCCTGGCTTTTATTGGTTTCTGGACGACACATGGTTGCTGACTGAACCTCTATGCGCCTATCTGTGCATGGCCAGGTTATGGGATGAGAGATGCTGCCAGTCTGGCTAGCGCATCAAGCAAAACGGCCACCAAAATAACTTTCACTGCCTGGTAGCTGGTGTCTGTCTCTGGCCTACTACGACTTGTGCTTGCCGTCACTATTGAGCATTTGGGTTCAGAATATCTATTAGTGTGAATCTCAGTGAGGCTGATAATCCACCTTCGACACAGGGTTTTATGTCGAATTCCCACCCAATGGATGCCACTCCTCCAAAAGACCACCTTTTAGCGGGGGATTTCACTGTCCAAAAACATTGTTATATTTCCCCCTGCCCTGCTCCGACCCCCTTTCCTCTCATGTCCTGAACATCATGCCTTCCACTCACCACCCACTCGTCCCGGAGCAAACACAACACGGCTCTATGCCAACTCCCACCCCAAAACTTACCTGCTCTCCGCCAGTGCCCACGACTTCCCTCTGCCAGGCTGTTGTGAGCTGCGCTGGCTCTGACTTTTCCAGTCTGGTAATTTAGGCAGTGTTTTCTGGGTGGTCTCTTTAAGAAGCGACCCAGGAAGAGCAGTCTTAAGACCATATAGTTCTTCAGATAGGTACAGCTATTTTGCAGAATGTCTTCTCGTCAGTGAAAATATCTATTCTAGGACATAACATTTTTCGGAGGATTTCTTATTTACACAATGTTGGAGTATATGTCTCACACAAGCTGCCCTCAGGTATTCTCTTCTCCTCTTGATTCTCCTCCTCTAACTAGTATTATCCAATGGCATGCATGTTGTTCAATCAATTTAAGAGACAACACTATCAGGGTTGTCCAACACTGGACCCAAGCGCCGTGATCCTGACAGGTGTTCAGGCTATCCATCATTAATATTCATGAGGAAAAATGTGAATACCTTTAGAATCGTTGTATGGAAATTTATCTCATGAATATTAACGAGGTGTATCCTGAAAACTCGGGTTGGATCTGGCCCTTGAGGCCTGGAGTTGGACAACCCTGTGAATGGTTCCTCTTGCCTCCCTGAATCTCTGATACATTCTCCCAATAATATCACGTCAGCTTGCGTCTCGCTCAATGTTGCACAGAGGGAATTTCTCCTCCTCGTGCTCCTCCTCCTCTACCCAAGGCAAGTGTCTCCCATTGGCATGTGTGCCGAACACTCTGCAAGAAAAAGAAAATTAAATGCATCTCCCATCACGTTCTGTTGCTGATACCTCCCCCTCCAAATATCGTGTTGCCGGAAATCTCTTCTCTTCATTCTCTTCCCTAGTGTGATACACAAGCTGGATAAAGGTTTCTTTTTATTCTCATGGCACGTGTGTCACTTAAAGACACTTAAGGGCTTGGACCACCTGAATTCCACAATGACCAGTATTTTGTTCCAGACTCCTACAGTGTCTCTCACAGTCACACAAGCAGGTCTCATTCTAGGGTATTACCTCTCCCTAGACTCAACATTTGGCACCAGTTTGGTGCCCCAGCTTCAAATCATTTAGTGCGTTACCACACACACACATAGAACTATTGAAAACCAATCCTAGCACAGCCTACCCCAAATCTTGCTCTCTGAGTCCTCATTACCTCTCCCCACCCTTCCTACTCAACACTCTAACTCCAGATACTGCACTCTTTCCGAAATGTCTTAAGCTTGCCTACAGGAACAACTTATTGCCTGGAGAATAATCTCCAACTATGTATGACCTTGGATAGTCCATGAAGTGGAACTTTGACACGCTCTTTAAACATTTTGTTTGGAATTCGACCTGAGCGAAACCCTTGAAATTCAGTTGGTTTGGGATTTGTCAAAAAAAGTTCCCCGAGACTAGTCTTGACCCTATTTTTTCATCTCCTTCAATTAGTTCAGAAGCAACAGGCTCCACCAGGCCGCATTTGGAGGACATTTGTTCTTCTGTCTCGACTCTCCATGACCGGACGCCTACTCCAGTTTCATGGCCCAATCATTCTTTCAGCCTTAATGACAAACATGAACTGATGCTCGGCCCCTCTACGTCGATTTAATCTTGTAAATTGGCCTTGATCACACCCACAAATGAGGCCTCTGCTTTGCATATTACACTGCTCCCTTCCCCTGTGTGAGCCCCAGCTTAATCTCGACCTGGCCCTTGAAAAAGGGTGTACTAATAAGCACATCTCTTGACATCACTGCATCAGCAAAAATATTAACTTTTCGAACTTAAAATTCTGCCTTCCAGAAATAATTGACAGTTGACCAAGAGAAGGCTAGAACCCAACTTTGCAGTCTCAAAAACCCTTTGTGACACCCTTACTACCTTCTCGCTTGTCAAAATCAGAACATAGCATAATAATATAAAATTCTAAGGTAAGGTAAAAATGACTTTCATCGGCTGACGCATATCTTTGCTCCGACTGCAACACATGTTCTCTGCCTTTGTTGTGGCAACTCCTGCTCTTACGCTTCTTGCTCTAAACGGGTCTGGCAATACTTGGTTGGGGACATTTTATCCTGCATCCCTGAATCTCTGGCTTCTGCCTCTCAACTCTGCTAGGGTGGTGAAAGGTATCTAGGTACCATTGTAATCAAAGTTCAACAGTGAAAAGGGACTTAAACGTAGATTTCACAGCGGCCATTTTGAAAGGGTATTTTCTTGTTGCTTTGATGGTGTATCCCATGTTCCTATATCCAAACATATTGTCAGAGAACACCAAAGTATTAACTGAAAAGGATACGGTACTCAAAAGGATACAGGTGGTAGGGTCGTCCGGATCCCTGTTCACGCGTTTTGATAGTTGTGAAGTCAAGTTAAGACCTTCCAAATGATACAACTCTCTGACTGGCAAAACAGGCAGAGTGATGGATCACTGGAAAGGGCGTCAGTAAGGTATAGGAACTCAGCCTAGAACAAAATAAAGTATCATGAATAACTGCCCCAACCTGGGTATGATGGAATAGAAAATGTCATGAATGCACACACTGACCTTGAGTCTAGGGCAGATGAATCCAGCAGAGTCTCTTGAGGAATCCAAGGTAGAACAAACGACAAGGAAGGGAAGATTAGTAAGGGAGACTTATCCCGAACGGAACGAGGCTCACGCTAGATACCGGGTTGATGCACCACAGGATAGCGTCCAAAGTACTGTTCACTGTCACCTTCCAATTATCCTTGAAAAGCTTCCTTCCCACGTAGAGTAAAGTATAGAAATGAATCAATCCCCCTGTTAATATCACAGGTGCAGGAGTTGGAAATAGCGCTCCTTTTTAAGGTATAAACAAAGTACACGCGGTTCTGTACAGCCGCAAAGAAAAGAGCGTGTGCGCGTGGATTTACACGCGATTAGGATTCACGCAGTCCAGGCCAGCATCGTTTGAAGACAATATGTATGCGTGTGGAATTTACACGCAAGCAGGATTCACGCAGTCCAGGCCAGCAGCGCTTGAAGATAGTGTGCGCGTGTGGATTTACACGTGAGCAGGATTCACGCAGTCCAGGCCAGCAGCGCTTGAAGATAGCGTGCGCGTGTGGATTTACACGCGAACAGGATTCACGCAGCCCAGACCAGCAGCGCTTGAAGATAGCGTGCGCGTGTGGATTTACACGCGAGCAGGATTCACGCAGTCCAGGCCAGCAGCGCTTGAAGATAGTGTGCGCGTGTGGATTTACACGCGAGCAGGATTCACGCAGTCCAGGCCAGCAGCGCTTGAAGATAGCGTGTGGATTTACACGCAAGCAGGATTCACGCAGCCCAGGCCAGCCACGTTTGAAGACAACGTGCGCGTGTGGTTTTACACGCGAACAGGATTCACGCAGCCCATACCAGCAGCGCTTGAAGATAGCGTGCGCGTGTGGATTTACACGCGACCAAACATCTCCAGGAATCAGCATGTGGCGGAAAACACGCTATAGAAGGCCCAAAAAGTAGCTGTAGTAACCTGCAAGGATGCAGACCGGAGGTTCAGCTACACAACGCCAAATGATTCGATCAGAAGCAGCGGGTGAAGTTTCCACGCTGCTTAAATACGTAATGCCGTAGTTCACGTGACGAAGCAGAATACACGTGAAGTTAGCGACGTGAAAAGTGCAAACGTCGTTTTCCCGGCAACGTATCGAACAACCGCCATTTGGAATAGAACGGTCTAGCTGTTCTACGAGCGTAGGAGGTAGGACCACGTCCAGCATGCATGACAGTGCCATCCCCCAAAGGGACAACCTCTCCCCTTCTCATGTGAAAACGCTTTAATAAAGCAGGAGCATGAATATTAGAAAGAGGTTCCCAGGACCTATCTTCGGGCCCATTGCCCTTCCAGTCCACCAGATAAAACGGCCTACCAGAACGTAGTCTCATATCCAGTATGTCCTGTACCTTGTATTCATCTGAACCCCGCACAGAAATAGCAACAGGCCGTACAGGCAATCTAGTAGCTTCAGAACATGGCTTAATGAGTGACACGTGGAATACGGGATGCACTTGCCATCGTTGTGGCAAAGCCAGACGGACAGCAGCCGGATTAATTACTTGGAGCACTACATACGGACCAATGTATTTAGGAAATAATTTCTTTTTGCCTGGAATTCTCAAGTTCTTAGTGGACAGCCATACTTTCATACCAGCCTTGTAGACGGGTGCGGGTATTCTATGAGCATCGGCATAGAACTTGTCGCGTCTTTTAGCCTGCTCTAATTGCTGCTTCACTTTCCTCTGTAATTTTTTCAGATCACGAAAGGTACGGCCTGCGGCAGGAGTATCTAAAGACAAGCTGGAATCCAAAGGTATTGATCGGTGGTGCTGTCCATAAAGCGCATAGAACGGAGAAGTGCCTATGGCACTATGATAGGAGTTGTTATAGGCGAATTCAGCTGCCGGCAGGACCGTGAGCCAATCCGATTGGTACTGCAGACACACACACCGCAGATATTGTTCCATAGTGCAGTTGACTCTTTCGGTCTGTCCATCAGTTTGAGGGTGGTAAGCACTGTACATTCTATCATCAATCAGTAATGCAGAGGTTAGTGCTCTCCAAAAGCGTGACGCAAACTGTGAGCCCCTGTCCGTAATGATTACTGACGGTAGACCAAAGAAACGAAATACATGTTGGATGAATAGGTCAGCCAGAACAGCAGCGGTTGGTAAACCAATACAGAGAATATAAAGAGCCAATTTAGTGAAATAATCCACTACAACCCATATGGTATCGTACTCCTGGTTTGGTGGGAGTTCTACCACAAAGTCCATAGATATCATGTCCCATGGTTTGTTAGGGACAGGTAGGGACTGGAGTAAGCCCACTGGTTTACCAGGAGTGTTTTTACATTGGATGCATACAGAACAAGTTGATACATGATCTATGACATCTTTTGACATGGACGGCCACCAGCACCATCTTTTGAGTAGTTCTAGTGTTTTCTTCCGTCCAGGATGGGCTGCGATCAAGGAATCATGATTCCACTTGAGGGCTTTATTCCGCGTTGAAGACGTCGGTAGGTAGAGCACTCCTTGTGTGAATGGTAAACCGTTATGTACGTCCAGATTCATATCCTGGATAACTTGTGGATGATTTTTCACCCACTCTTGTACTTCGGTTTTTAAGGATGGTTGAACAGAACAACTACATATTACATGATCTGCCAACAACTGATTCTGTACTTGTGCTTCTTCCTTCGCCTCTTCACTCATACGGGACAACGCGTCCGACTTAACGTGTTCTCGGGCAGGACGGTATGTGACCTGGAAATCGTATTGGGCAAAAAAGACATGCCATCTGGCCTGTCGGGCCGTAAGGCATTTCATGGATTTGAATGCTTGAAGATTTCTATGGTCAGAGTACACTAACACCTGATGTTTGGCCCCAAGAAGATGATGACGCGATTCTCGGAAGGCATCCTTGATAGCCAGCAGTTCCCGCTCAGTGACGGTGTAGTTTCGTTCATATGGGGTAAGTTTGCGAGAGAAGAAAGCCACTGGGTGCTCCTCCTTGGTTTCTGTGCAAACTTGTGAGAGTACCGCTCCAGTAGCGACACTGGATGCATCCGCTTCAACGATAAACTGGCGATCTGGATCTGGATGTTGAAGCACGGGTGCAGTGGTAAATGCTTCTTTCAACTTTTCGAATGATGCTTGGGCTTTTGGGTTCCAACAGAAAGGAACTTTAGAACTAGTTAAGGCCATCAAAGGAGCTACTGTTTTGGAGAAGGAATGAATAAATCTGCGATAAAAATTCGCAAAGCCTAAGAAAGACTGTAATGACTTGACATTGTGCGGAATCGGCCAATTCAATATGGCCTTCACCTTGGAACGGCTCATTCGAGCACCTCGATTGGTAATGTCATAGCCCAGGAATTCCACTTCCTGTGAATGAAAGACGCATTTCTCGGCTTTCACATAAAGAAGGTTCACCCTGAGTCTTTGTAGGACTGTAGAAACGTGTTTGACGTGTTCCGAAAAAGATGATGAATAGATCAGAATGCCATCCAGATAAATCACCACAAACTGGTCCATTATGTCCCTGAATATATCATTCATGAAGAATTGAAAAGTGGTGGGAGCGTTGCACAGACCAAAAGGCATCACCAAATACTCGTAAAGACCATACCGTGTCTTGAAAGCGGTCTTCCATTCGTCGCCTTCACGAATGCGAACTAAATTGTATGCTCCTCGCAAGTCCAATTTGGTGAAGTAACTGGAAGTACCTAATTGATCCAATGGAACGTTTATCAGTGGTAAAGGATATTGGTTTTTTATGGTGATGTCGTTAAGTGCCCTGTAATCAATACAAGGCCTTAGATCTCCCTCTTTCTTCGGAACAAAGAATAGACGAGACGCAGCAGGTGATTGTGATGGCCGTATGAAACCCATCGCTAAAGCTTTGTCAATGTATTCTTTCAACACAACGTCTTCTTTTGGGGTCAGTGAATATAAACGACCTGTAGGGATTTTGGCACCAGGAATCAATTCAATAGGACAGTCGTACTGTCGATGGGGAGGCAATTGTTCTGCCTGGCCCTTGTCAAAAACATCAGCATACTCAGCGTATTCTCATGGTATGGTAGTGTCGCTTTGATGTACCACGCTGATAGTTGAAGCTCCCACCATAGAGGCCAATAAGTGTTGCTTGTTTGACACCTCCTGACTGGTAAAGCAATGTTCATTGCAATGAATTGAAGGATACTGGAGCAATCCCGAAACCCAGTCAACGGCGGGATTATGAAGGGTTAACCATGCAAGACCAAGTATGATCTCGTACTGCGGAGCAGCTATGACATCGAAGATGATTTCTTCCGAATGATTATTCGATAATGTCATCTGAACAGATACCGTCTCCTGGGTTACCATACCAGAAGTCAAAACAGATCCGTCCACGGTATTAACCATTTCAGGTTTGTTTTTGTTTACAAGGGGTATGGAACAGTTCTTGGCATATGTGATGTGTATGTAATTGTTGGTGGCTCCGGAATCAACCATGGCCTTGGAAACCAATTCTCGTTCACCACAACGTAACGTCACCTCAACAATTACGGGTGCGTGTTTAGGAATGGTACTGGAGTCCGATGAAACACTCGACATAGGGACTCCTGCTATTGTCGAGTTTTGGCGTTTCCCGAACGCTTGATGGGTTTTTTAGGACATGTCGCCAATAAATGCTCGGATGAACCGCAATACATACATAAATGGTTCTTTCTTCGGTTCTCTCGTTCTGGATTGGACAACCGGCCTCTCACGACGCCAATCTGCATGGGTTCGGGGTCGTTCGAGAGGACTGCCGGTGTCTCTGAACGCCCCAAGGCTTGCATGAAAGGCTTTTTCTCTCCTTTCCGAGCATTCCTTCGGGCATCGATTTGTAAAACTAAATCGAGCAACTCTGTGAATCCCGTAGGAACCACCGGAACAGTAGATAAGGCATCTTTCAGTTCTTCTGAAAGACCCTTGTAGAAAACAGCCGTTTTCTTGCCGTCAGGCCATTGAGTTTCGGCTGTTAGTTGATTGAACCGGGCAATGTAAGGCAAAAGAGGCTGATTGCCTTGTTGTAGATTAAGTAACTCCAGATCCATGGCTTGAGTAGCATAATGCATGTCAAAGACTTTACTCATAGCAGCCAAGAGATCGTCACAGTCGTACAACAAAGAGCTATTTGTTTCCAACAAAGGGTTAGCCCAAGCAGCAGCTGTGCCCCCTAAATGGGAAAGCACGAATGCTGCTTTTGTGGTTAGGTCAGGAAAAGATGTAGGACGGCAAAGAAAATGGAGTCGGCACTGATTAACGAAGGTTCTGTAGGTTTTGGGATCACCAGTGAACCGTTCCGGAGGGGCCAAGTGAAACTAAGTGGGCATAACCACATTAATAGTTTCCTGTGGGGGTGTCATAGTCCCAGATCCAGATGCAGTGGCCATTGGAACCTGTGCTCCCTGAGGACTACCGTGCATGGCGTCTTGCATAACGTCCATACGATGCCGTAACATGTCCTGTGCCGTAACCATTTCATTTCTCAAATCGCTGATCAACTGAGTCAAAACAGCTAAAGGATCCGTACCCTCCATGGCTTCTGATTCTGTCAGAGAACACCAAAGTATTAACTGAAAAGGATACGGTACTCAAAAGGATACAGGTGGTAGGGTCTTCCGGATCCCTCTTCCCGCGTTTTGACAGTTGTGAAGTCAAGTTAAGACCTTCCAAATGATACAACTCTCTGACTGGTAAAACAGGCAGAGTGATGGATCACTGGAAAGGGCGTGGGTAAGGTATAGGAAGACAGCCTAGAACAAAATAAAGTATCATGAATAACTGCCCCAACCTGGGTATGATGGAATAGAAAATGTCATGAATGCACACACTGACCTTGAGTCTAGGGCAGATGAATCCAGCAGAGTCTCTTGAGGAATCCAAGGTAGAACAAACGACAAGGAAGGGAAGATTAGTAAGGGAGACTTATCCCGAACGGAACGAGGCTCACGCTAGATACCGGGTTGATGCACCACAGGATAGCGTCCAAAGTACTGTTCACTGTCACCTTCCAATTATCCTTGAAAAGCTTCCTTCCCACGTAGAGTAAAGTATAGAAATGAATCAATCCCCCTGTAAATATCACAGGTGCAGGAGTTGGAAATAGCGCTCCTTTTTAAGGTATAAACAAAGTACACGCGGTTCTGTACAGCCGCGAAGAAAAGAGCGTGTGCGTGTGGATTTACACGCGATTAGGATTCACGCAGTCCAGGCCAGCATCGTTTGAAGACAATATGTATGCGTGTGGAATTTACACGCGAGCAGGATTCACGCAGTCCAGGCCAGCAGCGCTTGAAGATAGTGTACGCGTGTGGATTTACACGCGAGCAGGATTCACGCAGTCCAGGCCAGCAGCACTTGAAGATAGCGTGCGCGTGTGGATTTACACGCGAACAGGATTCACGCAGCCCAGACCAGCAGCGCTTGAAGATAGCTTGCGCGTGTGGATTTACACGCAAGCAGGATTCACGCAGTCCAGGCCAGCAGCGCTTGAAGATAGCGTGCGCGTGTGGATTTACACGCGAGCAGGATTCACGCAGCCCAGTCCAGCCGCGTTTGAAGACAACGTGCGCGTGTGGATTTACACGCGAACAGGATTCACGCAGCCCAGACCAGCAGCGCTTGAAGATAGCGTGCGCGTGTGGATTTACACGCGACCAAACAGCTCCAGGAATAGGCGTGTGGCGGAAAACACGATATAGAAGGCCCAAAAAGTAGCTGTAGTAACCGGCAAGGATGCAGACCGGAGGTTCAGCTACACAACGCCAAATGATTCGATCAGAAGCAGCGAGTGAAGTTTCCACGCTGCTTAAATACGTAATGCCGTAGTTCACGTGACGAAGCAGAATACACTTGAAGTTAGCGACGTGAAAAGTGCAAACGTCGTTTTCCCGGCAACGTATCGAACAACCGCCATTTGGAATAGAACGGTCTAGCTGTTCTACGAGCGTAGGAGGTAGGACCACGTCCAGCATGCATGACACATATTGAGTTCTGTGTCGGACAAACATGAAAATAATTATACAAACAAGATGCTCATTAAGCATTATTGCTGTAGCCTCGGGCAACACTGGTGTTATGGGCCTGGACACACTGCTTGTGGGCCTGAGCAAATTGAGACTTAATAAGAAGGCTATCTTCTCATATCCACCATTATTGCCCAGTTGGGCTGGGCAATTCTGCTATTACTCGAAGCCAAGAAATGGTGAAAGAAAGAAAAATAGCCAGCCAACACAACATGGATGCTGAGGGAGGGACACACGGTTGCCTGGCAGAGGGAGTCCATTGGCAGTTTAATTGCCAATGGACTGCCGGTGAAGTGAGGTGCAATGTGGTAGAGCACTGTGAAGAGGGAAAGTGATGCACAAATGTGAGGTTGTGAGACAAGTGAGATCGAAGGACAGAGGTAAGAGTGGAGCGGGGCGGAACAGAACAGTAGTAGGACATGGCAGCAAACACAGTAGTAGCTAATGTAGGAGATGGAATTCTGCCAGCCATCAGGATCCATGGCTACACTGGCCATTATTGCCCAGCAGGCCATCGATAAGGATTGGTTCCTAGGATTCTGTCGTTCCATTCCAGATGCTATTATGGTGTGAGTAACCCTTTCCATGGGCCACGCCGGGGGTAACGGCCTGGCAGCCCTAGTTAAAGGCCTGAGGAAAGCATGGTCATTTAACGAGGACACCGGAATTTTACCCCCTGATGTAACCCGTGGAACAGGTTACTAATACCAGTAGCAACCCGGGTTACCAAAGTGGTAATCCAGGGTGCTGATAGTGGTGTCTGTTCTATGAATGAATGGGATGCATCGCAGCATTCCGGTCATTCATAGAAATGACAGTTCCTAGTTGGCCGTCACAGACATGGAAGGTGGGGCTCCTTACGGAGCCCTTCTTCCATTTCTGTTGTGGCCGGCAAAGGGAGACAGAGAGAAGTAGCTGTGGCGGCAGTCCTTGCCGCCACCCACAATTAGATAAGTCAGGTTGGGGAGGATAAGTCAAAAAAGGGAAGGAGGGTGAGGAGAAGATGGCGGTCCGGGGCAAGGAGAGGGTGCCTGTGGGTTCCGTGGCACGCAGGCCGAGATCAGCGGTTTCCACCCACGATCCACAGAACCTGATTGGTTGCTCCCCCCATCCCGGATGCTAATATAACTAATAGAGTTCGCCAATGGGTGTACAGAATACCAGCAACTTATTTGCAAGCCTTTGAATTTACTTCAACCTTAACATGTCTTTGCCAGCAAGTAATTTGCAGGATTGCCCGCGACCACTGGCACAAATGCTACAAGGCCGCCTAGTGCGTTTGCAACCCACAATCTTTGCGCAAAGGAAACAGGGAACAACAGAGGCTGGCACCATTTGCTCAAAATAGAAAACCTGCCAAATACATGATGGTTTTAAATATGTGTAATTGTACAGTGTAGACAGGTGTAACCGAACTACATGCCCTCAATGTCCTTTAGGGTGCGTTTGCATTAATGAAGATATTGTCGTGAGAACGATTCTGAGACAGAAAAGATAAAAAGGTTTACAATTGTTTCAGGCAGTGGCTTTTCCTTAGAAAAAGCAGCTTTTCTGCAAAACCAAGAAACCTTATCCAGGTGGAATGTTCCAGGCACTGGAGTCGTGATACGCGCCGTCTACAACTCGTCCAGTCTGGAAAATAATTATATCAAAAAAGTCATTCTTTATAGATTGAGTAGCCAGAACCAATCAGCGTCACTTTATAGCCCTAGCGTCCAAAACTGCCCAGAATGCCCTTGTTATACAATAAAAGCCACCTCTCACAACACCCATTACCTCGCAGGATATAAGCTGCCACATGCGATTCGGCCACCCGGCGCGAGACGAGCCTTACAGGAAAGAGGGCCCTTTTCTCTGCCAGGAGGCTTGGCATTCACAAGATACAGTTCTTCCCTCAGAACACACACACCTCTCCTTCGTCAGGCAATCTCCCAACTTCTAAATGCCCCCCGCTCCCCTATCCCCCACCATTCGACGTTGCATTCAATGTGTTCAGTGGTAAACGGGTTGTCCGCCATTTTGTTTTGAGCGTAAGGTGATTTAATGACACCGTTTATTCGATATGAACATCTAGCGTGTAAATAGTGCTAAAGGGAAGATTTGAGTGGGCGGGCTGCCACCTAGGCAACAGATTATATGTGGAATTAAAAATATCTACGGATTTGCATTTTCTACATGGCATAAACACTGCTTATAAAATGCAATACAACATTAATTCCTCATTTTGAAACTTGCTAAAGCATCATTATGGGTTTGGTGGTAACGAAAAATACCTGTTGTATTTAAAATAACTCCTTTTTAGTTTTGTCTGCTAGGTGGCGCTTTAGCACTACCTACAAACCAACAAGAATGCATTAGAGTTCAGATAGGGAGAAATGGCATATGAGGAGGATCCACAACACTTAGTTGTTAACCCACCCATTGCCATGCTAATCCCTAGGGCCATTCCCACCCAGTTCCTGCCCCTCCCCGCCCAAAACACCTCCTCATGGGAACTCCTTGGCCTCCCTTTAATCAAGCCTTGACATCAAACTTTGCATTCAAAGTGCCTGCAGTGTTTTTTCAAAGCAGTCTTCTGTGCCGCCAATCATTATAAGTTTGGTGGCGCATGGAAAAGTGGCAGCAATTCCGTTACTGCCACTTTTCCCGCAAACTACAAGTTGTGGCCGGATTTACCTGCAGCTCCAAACTGCAGGTATTACCGGTGCCAGTAATACTGCCAATTTTTCCAATGGAGTCCATGGAATGGGGAATTACATACACTTACCAGCCCGTGTAATGTGCAGGTAATTCCGGCAGATCAAGTGCCGGTAATGGTAATACCGTTTGTGGGTATCATTCCCGCCGGGTTTACTGGCAGGATACCACCAAACTAATCATGAGGCCCAATGACTTTATTGGAGCTGTAAACATGCTACTGCTGTAATAAAAATGTTTTAAGCAGGTCTGTCTTCAGCAACTCGATTCCAAAGCACTATGCATGTCCTTCACTGAAGTCCTGTTAAAACAAGCATTGGCAAAGCACAACATTTTGACTTGTGCATAAGACACATCTATTAGATGCCCAGGTACTTGCACCATTTTGTACCTGATACCATCAATAGCCACTTAATACCATTATGGCAGTACTTGTATTCTAGTTCTCTCCCTTCTTTCCATCTCTCTGTGCCACCATCTCCCATCTTCTCCTGGTTTTCTTTCCCTTTCTTTGGCTCTACTTTCTTTTCATCTCCCTTTCAGACTTGTTCTCTTGTTCTTTCATATTTCATTGCTATTCCTTCCCTCTCCCTCTCCTTTCCTTCCATGTCCCTCTGACACATCCTCATTCTTCCCATTTCTTCTTTCCTTTCCTGTTTTTTCCCTCTCCTTTCTTTACAGGTCCTGTGTCCCATGTCCCTTTTTCCTATTTGTCTCAGCTTTCTATCTAGGTCCTGGACCATTTGGCACCTGCTACCATCAATGGCCCTTCACTGGTAAGTGATTTTCCTATGCCTACACAAAAGCCCGAACTATTGGCATTTTTGTACACAATTGAACCCTACAGTTCCACTCAAATGCCCAGTGTTTTCAATGTATTATGCATTGTATGCTAAATGATTTCTCGGGACAGTTTGCTATTGACCAATATTTCGAATCTAATGTTTTTTTTCTTGTTGGATCAACTAGTGCAATTTTTCAATGCAAATATATTGATCATTGCATTTTCAAAAACATATTTTTTCTTTTAGACAACCTCAGATGAACATAGTTTCATTATTATCCAAGTTTAAGGTGGACAAATTAAGGAAGAAGTATTGTGGTCCAAACTACGGATCAATACTTAGCGACAGTAATGGAACTTCTCGGGCATCATGAAAATTACCAACCTCTTGACAGGGACCCAACACCGCCTATTAAGCAAGAAATATTGTAAACCACAGAGTTTGGTCTGAATAGAAATTGGATCTCACAGCAAGAATTTGATTTCTTGAACAACCCAGAAGATAGAGCACTACTCTTTTACGCAATTCCTAAAATCCATAAAAACCCTGAGAACCTACCAGGCCAACCCATAGTTTCGGGCTGTGGGTCAATATTGGAACCCATCAACAAATGTATTCATTACTTTCTGAAACCTATTTGCACTCCGTCATAATCATATCTTTGGGATACAATGGTCACAATCAGCTGCTTCATGGAGGAACGCTTTCATCCCCTGGAGGAACTGCTTGTGAGCATGGACACTGCAGCATTATACACTAGCATTCTGCAGCAGCTGGCACTAGAATGTGTCCAGAGCCAGCTGACACTATATGACTTATAGCAAAGGGTGCCCACAGAATTAATTATTGATCTCCTCCACATACCATTGCCAAAAATGTTTTAAAAGTTGGCAAAACGTTTTATCAACAGGTAAGTGGGACCACATTGGGGGCTACATTTGCCCCAAGCCTTGCGATAATCTCCATTAAATGCTTCGAGAGATTCATATTTACTCTGCCACCAGAGCATATGTGAAAAATAACCACAAATGGAAAAGATTCATTGATGATATTATCTGAATCTGGAAGGGTAGTTCCAACCAACTAGAAGAGTTTTGGAAATGGATCAATGACTGCAACCCTCACATCAAATTTACCATCACTTGTAGTGAGCAAGAGATTATTTTTTGGATCCCAGCATCCGAAATGAGAACGGCTGATTAAAACACACCCTGTTCAAAAATTCCACAGATAGGAAAACCCTGCTGCAGTATAGAAGTTACCACCCAATGGCCCAGAGACAAAATCTTCCATTTGGTCAGTTCCCTAGAGTTCATCAAAATTGCACTTTCCACAACGATTTTCACCTACATGCAGAAAATCTCACTGACACACTCACAGCAAGGGGATATCCCAAACAATTGCTCAGTCAATCATAGAATATAGTGAGGTTCACCCCTCACAAAACACTCCTGTTGATATGATATGATATGGCATTTGTAACGCGCCTATACACAAGTGTTTCAAGACGCAATGAGGCAAGGAAGGGGGAACAGAGGTGGGACAGAGACAACAATCTTACTAGGGCAAGTGATACTGAGATCGTGCACGTGCAGGGGAGTGGGAGGGGAAACGTGCCAGGGGAAAGGGGACGGGGCAGTGCTGTACATGGGATATAAACAATAACAAGAAGTGCGGCCAGCAGGTGTCAGGTGCAAAGTTAAGTGCAGACAGCAGGTGTCCAAAAGTGCAGGTAGGGGGGCTGTAGGTTTACAGATACATACCAAAGTGCAAGGGCTGCCAGGAGGCAGTGCGGGTGTGCAACTGGGTGGGCACGGACCTGGGCCAGAAATCAAAGGGTAGTCAGTTGACCGGTGCAGTAGCAGACAGGAAATTAGCAGGTGAGTGGAAGAGAGACAGCAAAAGCAAAGAGGAAGGTCTTGAGGTGCTTCCAGAAACACGAGATGGTTCTCCTCAAGTTTCAGAGAGGCAGGGAGGCTGTTCCAGAGGGTGTCCCCAGCCGAAGAAAGAGATCTACCACCAACTCGTTACTTGGAGAAGCAACTGACCCTGAGGGAGTTGGAGGTGGAGGAGCGAAGAGCTTGAGCAGGAAGGTATTTACGAAGAGAGAGTTGGAGGTATTCAGGACCCAGACCCCAGAAGGCCTTGTGGACAATGCAGAGGGTCTTGAACTGAATCCTTGCAGCCACTGGGAGCCAATGCAGAGATTTCAGTGCCAGAGAGATACGATCCCTGGGCTTGATGCCAAGGACAAGACTCACAGTTCTGTTCTGGATGAGTTGCAGAGGGCAGAGAGTAGAAGCAGGCAGATTTAGAAAGAGGTTGTTGCAGTAGTTCAGCCTAGAGAGAGCCAGAACTCTAGAGACAGTGAGCTTCTGGAGGAAAGAAAGAATACCTCTGAGGAGGTGCAGTTGGTAGCTTCGTGACAATGAAAAAACAGCACTTAAGGAATAAGAACAAATGACGTGTCACCCTATAATGCCAGAACACTTCCCAATTGAGATCACGCATTAACAAATGTTGGCCATTGATTAGACTGGCGTTCCCAGGAGAACCACTACCAAGGATGGCCCTGAAAAGGTCCAAAAAACCTATAAGAATATCTTTCACATGCACAGCTCCAGAAGAAATGCCCAAAAACAATGTTGTGGAACCTCAGACAAATAACTGGTCACCACCCATTTAAGTCATGCACAGCATGCAGGTTCACCAGAAAAAATGACTTAATTCACATTAGAAGGAAGACATTGTGAGCTCAAACAGTTCACTAAGTGTAAAACATCTAATGTCATCTACTGTATTTAATGCCCATCTGGCAGAAATACATTGGTTTGACCTCCAGGCCGATGCACAAAAGAATAGGAGAGCACTGCTCCAGAATAAGATGCTCGACTCAGATGGCTCCCCTAGTGGCACACTACATAGCACACAACACACTCCAGATGTTTTAGTCTGGTGGGTTGCAGACACAGTGAATAATTCCTCCAATAGTGCCAGGGCACTCCAACATAAAGAATCTTGGTGGGATCCATAAACTGGGATCCCACACAACAGGACTTAATGAGGAACTAGAATGTATGTAGCTGTCATGCCTGCTGGACATATCTCTGGACCAGTAACGACCTCTCCATACAAGATGAGTTACGCCCATAGAACCACTAGACCATTCTACTGAAAATGGAGGTTGTTAGATGCATTGCCCGGAAAACGACATCTGCATTTTTCACGTCGTTAAATTTCACGTGACTTAGGTCCGTTACGTGTATCACGGCAGTGCGTACTTAAGCAGCGTGGAAACTCAGATCGCTGCTTCTGATTAAGTCAACTTTGGCGTTTTGGTAGCTGAACTCCGGACCTGCGTTCTTGCGTTCCCTTCAGCAACTTCTGTGGCCTATTTTGAGCGTGTTTCCTCCCCACGCTAATTCCGGGGCCGTGTGTATCCTGTTCCCGTGCCAATTCTCCACGCGGACCCTGCCTGCAAGCGCGGCTGTCCTGAGCTGCGTGAATCCTGTTCGCATGCCAAATTTCCACGCGGACTCTGTCTGCAAGCGCAGCTGTCCTGAGCTGCGTGAATCCTGTTCGCGTGCCAAATCTCCACACGGACGCTGTCTGCAAGCGCGGCTGTCCTGAGCTGCGGGTATCCTGTTCGCGTGCCAAATCTCCACGCGGACGCTGTCTACAAGCGCGGCTGTCCTGAGCTGCGTGAATCCTGTTCGCGTGCCAAATCTCCACGCGGACGCTGTCTGCAAGCAAGGCTGTCCTGAGCTGCGTGAATCCTGTTCGCGTGTCAAATCTCCATGCGGACGCTGTCTGCAAGCGAGGCAGTCCTGAGCTGCGTGAATCCTATTCGTGTGCCAAATCTCCACGCGGACGCTGTCTGCAAGCGCTGCTGTCCTGAGCTGCGTGAATCCTGTTCACGTGCCAAATCTCCATGCGGACGCTGTCTGCAAGCGTGGCTTTCCTGAGCTGCGTGTATACTGTTCGCGTGCTAAATCTTCATGCGGAAACGCTGTCTCCAAGCGAGCTGGCCTGGCTGCGTATATGCTACTTTGAACCTTTGGTACCTGTGACAGTTAACAGGTGAAATTCTTATTTTTGTTTCTTCGTGGGAAAGGAAGTATTTCATGAACTATTGGAAGGTGATTGTGCACAGTACTTTGGACGCTATCCTGTGGTGCACCAACCAGGTATCTAGCGAGAGTCTCGTGCCGTTCGGGATAAGTCTCCCTTACTAATCTTCCCTTCCTTTGTCGTTTGTTCATCTCCTGGTTTTTCTTCAAGATTCTTTTGTGGATTACTTCAGTTTTGCCATAAGGTCAGTGTCTAAATTAATGCTAATACTGTGTTATCTTAGTAATTCGATTGGGACAGTTTCTTATGATACTTATCTATCCTAGGCATACTTCCTGCATAATTCCCACGCCCTTTCCAGTGATCCATCTCTCTGCCTGTTTTCATTCAGTCAGAGAGTTGTATCATTTGGAAGGTCTAATTTGACCTACCTACAATCAAGTCGTGTGAAAATAGGATCTGGAAGAGCCCTACCAAATTGTATCCTTTTTAGTTACCGTATCCTTTTCAGTTGATACATTGGTGATTTATGACAGCAGCACACCAGCAAGCTGGATATCTATGTATTTTCATCTGTGATCTGATGGACAATATCTTTTTTCAGAAAAAAAGATCTTGTCATTCTATTGGAAAAGTCAGACTAGTTTAATTTTTCTAATAGTGAACCCATTGCAGAACTAGAATAAATATTTCTGCTACTCGCATGCCCTTGAGAAAAATTGTTCCCATTGTGTTTACAGTAAATCGATTTCATAGGTAAACTAAGCCTGCCCTGCCACCCTCGAACCGGTGAAAAACAGATATTCTTCAACGAACAATACCCTGGTTAGATCAACCAGCAACATAAAATATTTGGCAGGCTTTGCCACACATAAGTGCACAAGTAGAGGAACTTCCAACATTGAACACTGCATGAGCCTCCCTCGTGCCGATCAGAGCTGGAGACGAAACTCCAGTTCAGAGGCCGCGCTGGTCACCTAGCAATGTCCCAATGCATCCCATAGAAAGGAACGCATGCGCAAACGGCAACCTCTAAGAGATACGGCAGACAGCAATCGTGAGGATTTGATGTGTTGCCAGAAAGCCAGAATTACATATAAGTAAGTATTCGACATAGTACCCAACGGTTATGTAAAGCGGAGGTTCTCCATCAGCCGTCTAACAGATTAACTACAGTGATATATTTATTAATCGCAGTGGCCATTATCACGTCAGGAACTTAAAGAGTGCAGCACAGGAGAAACCTTTTGAATAATAGGAAACCGGCATGAATTATACATCATCAGACAGGTTAGTTATATAGGGATATAGTGCAAAAGGCTACATACATTAACATAGTACTTGCACACATGCCCTCAGCCACACCACTGATTCAGATTGAGGTCTTTGATATTCATAGAGGACAGTCTGAAAAGATGGACAACATTAGGACCACGTTCCCGGGTTCAACCACTGGAGCGACCGACCGGCCCCAATCCCTCTTGCACTGACACACTGCACGCTGAATGCAAAAGAACCTGATACAGGCTAAGATTACCAGCTTCCTAATTGACTCTGAAATACATGGATATGCACATTGGCAAACCAGCAAGGCACTACAATTGTATTTGTAGTTATTTTTAACAGGGGAAACTTCCTAAAAAGAGGCAATATCCACATACTAAATTGCCAAAAGTGGGAGGAAAAGGGAAAAAGCAACAGGGTGCAAGGTTAGTGATTTGTGATAAGCTCACATTGAGCTAGGCACATTAGCTATCTGAACATTTTGAATCCAATAATGATACATTCTCTACAATGGTGGTTTCTGGGGTCCCCACACAGAACAAGGTCCTGAGGAAGGTGGCTGAACTGTAGAGCCGCCAAAATGTCGGATTGTGAGCAGGGGCTGCACATTCCCGCTGCACTAAGTTGGGCAAAGAGAATTCCTTGACCACAGAATTGGAGACGTAGAACCTATTTTAAAACCATTGTTCATTTGGCTGTTTAGTGGTTTTTCCAACATGTGTTGCTTTATTTATTGTTTCGCATGCTAGGATAGGATGTATTTAATTTGTATACCATATTTGTATACCATAAACCTGGAGGATAATGAAGCTATGTTCATCTGAGTTTGTCTAAAAGAAAAATTCTGTTTTTGAATGTGCAATAATTAATCCAGTGGGCCTCATTACAACTCTGGTAAAACCGGCACGGCTGCCGCCGGAGTTGCATTTTTTCCCGGCGCTCACGAATGGGCAATTACTGGGTCATGAAAACCTTGGCGGACCCGGTAATTGCCCATTCGTGGGCGCTGGTGCCTGTCAGTCCCCATTCCTATTTGAGCCCCATAGGGCTCAATGGGAATGGGGACGTCGGATGCACTGGTATCGTTCATAACGGTGCCCGTGCATCCTACGAGTTGTGCTCACGCATGTCACGCAGCCCGTCAGGTCAGACCTGGCAGGCTGTCAGGCACCTGCCGCCAGAGATGCATTTTTTCCCAGCACCCACGAATGGGCAATTACTGGGTCATGACGACCTTGGCGGACCCAGCAATTGCCCATTTGTGGGCATTGGCGCCTGTCAGTCCCCATTCCTATTTGAGCCCCATAGGGCTCAATGGGAGTAGGGACATCGGATGCACCGGCACCGTTCATAACGGTTCTGGTTCATCCGACAAGTTGTGTTTGCGCGTGTCACGCAGCCCGTCAGGTCAGACCTGGCAGGCTGTCAGGCACCTGCGAGCACAACTCGTACTATGGAAGGTATGGTATCAACGGTGCCCATTGACATAGAAAAATTGCACTAAGTAATTGATGAAACATAAAAAGATCCAATACATTCAAAATATTGGTCAATAGAACACTGTCCTGAGAAATCATTTAGAATACAAAGCCTCATAAATTGAAAAAAAATGGTATTTGAGTGGAACTGTCGGGTACAATTGTGTGAGAAGGTTTTGTTGAACCTCGTGCACCCAACAGTAGGGGTTTCCTATGTGTATTGGTAATATGTTCGCATTGCCTAGTATGTCCACAGTAAATGCATCACTTATTTAGACAGTGCAAGTCTTTCTTTCCTTTTATTGCAATTTCTCTTCCCTTCTTTTCACTGTTGTTCTTTTTTCAGTTATTTCACTCTTCCCTGTCCTCCATCTGTTACCGCTTCACTCATTTTACTTCCTCTTCTTCTTCTTTCTTTCTCTTCCTTCCTTTGCAGTTGAAAGAAGGGAAGTGACGGGTCGGGGTCTACATCGGTAGTGCCACCTCCTGACATCCTCCTCCTGACCTCCTCTGTCACCCACCACATGTTGGGTATTGGAAGGCTTGCCTGTAGCTAATATGGAGTAACCTATGCAAAAGCAAATCTGTGCAAAATAAGGCCAACGAAATCAATATACTATGTGAAACGGCGCAAAATGTAGGCCTACTCGAATTTGCCTACAAAATTGCACCAACAAAAATATTTTATGTGAAACAACCCCATATGTTTGTACTATTACTGCAAGACTGACAAAGAGGAACCAATGTCAGAGGAGAAACTGACAGGTTCGGAAATAGCATAGATTGTCCTTATTTGTTATTAGGATGCTTTTAATTGATGGGAGGCTTCAAGCCTTGATCCAGGGGACTAACATGTTTGGTAACCTTGGCATGCAGCATTTACCAATTTGAAGTTAATGCCACTTTCTGATTGGTCAGAATTCCAATAGTGTAAGCGCAATACCAGCTTGGAATTCTCTGCTTTGGTAATAAGCTAAACCAGGGGTTTAGGTTGATCGTGATGTGATATGAGGATGAAGTCAGTGGGACAGCCTGACTTCAATATGGCCGGCCATGATTGTATTAATGGTGGTCTGCTGGCCTGTATGAGTCTCGCAACTGCAGGTCCTTGGATTTGTACAATGTTTGACCTCCATCTTTTGGGTGGAGGTACTAATTGGATAATTTTTTAGGGGTATTTATTCTCATTATTGGGAAGTATTTACTGCATGCAGTGTCCCCCAGGAATACTGCATGAGGTAATTACCTCCAAACCATAATATAGTGGTGGATGAAACTCATATTGGCAACACTGCCTTTTGGACGGTTACTTCGAAGTTCATCCTTTGTCTTTTATCATATTAGGAAATAGGGTATCACACATTTTTTCTCATTCCTTAAATCACTACAGTTCCATTCTTTAGGAAAATTGTTCAGCCGCAGAAGGTGTGACATGGCAGTAGTAGGGGCTATGTTAAAAAAAGGATATTTCAGTTTGAAATTTCACATTGGCTTCTATCATAGTCCATAAGGAAGGAACATATTTGAGTGCAGTTTCTGATATGGTGCCGGCATATACTAACAAATCAATACTGGGAAAAGGATATGCCTATGGGAGGATGTACGCTCTCAATTGTTTACCCATTTGTGTCGTGATGTAGAAGCTATGGGAATTCAAAGTTATTTCTTTTTAGAAACTATCGAGAGCACAAATAACATCACAATTCCTTCCACCTGTACAAGTAAAGAACTCCATAAATGGAACAGCAGACTGACAATAGCACAACTCTTCAGGAAGTCGCGACAAAATCCATCATTATTAGCTACAGAGCAATGAGGGTAAAATACAGTGTCACGAACCCAGGAGGTGATACCAAATGCCCCCAACAGCCAAAGCACTGATTACGCTCTATAAACACAGTGGTTTGCTCCAATTCTTTTTTTTAACATCTTTCAAATTGGTATCTTACTACTAACAGTATATCTTACAATTACCTTTTTTGTTCACCGAGCCAATCTTCTATCAAACCATTGTTTTTTCAATAATATCATTTGAATGCTATTGATATTGTTTGATAGTTCCATGTGATTTCATCCCCATAAATTACAAAGTGCTAAGTTACTTTGTGGTAGATTTAATTGTGTTTTTTTTTTATTGTGGTCCCCCGCATACTCACAGCCACACATGTACAACCCGTGGTCCTTCCCCCCACATCCTCACACGTTCCAGTTTGCCCCAAAAATTAGGCAGCAATACACGGTCAAATGCACTGGAGTGATCTATGTAACATAGATATAGCTTTTTATTAGGGTTGCGTAGTACATCTGCCACCAAATACCCTAGTGACCAAATATTGTGGATAGTGCTGTGCCCACTCCTAAATCCCGTTTGGAATATGTTTAATAAGCAACAAGCATCTACCCATTTGTTAAGTTTGCAGAGCAATGAGGGGGAAAAGAATGTGCAGCTTGAATCGAGCATAGCTATTAACCTGTAATTATTATATATGATATACGACAGATCATGCCTACATCCCTTTTTAATAAACAGGTACCATAATGGACTCTCTCCAGCTAGAGGGTATATTGCAAGAGTATAACAAATAAGCAAACAACCTAGAAATCAGGTGTGCCCAGTCCTTAGGATTTCCTTTGATGACGTGAGGCATTAGCTAACCCATCGGGCCTGGGAGCCCATGATCCCTTTATTTTTATTCTTTTATGGCTAGCGTCATGTCCGCCAACTCAAAGACATCCAAGCTTGTAACAATATGGCTCTGGGTGTAAATATGGCCATTAGTACATTTAGGGTCACAATAAAGCTTTGTGATGTGATCTGCCCAGCATTCATAAGAGATGGGATTCAACTCTATGGGGCCATCCTCAGCAAGACATGTTCTGCAGTTGTACCAAAAGTTCCTGCTGTCAGTTGTTTTGAGCAAAGTGAATAGGAACCGCCAACGGGCCTTCCGAAGACTAACCGTGTAGCCTCAAAGCCAGTTCTTGTATCTTGACCGTAATGCTAAGTGTGGTCACTTTTGATTTCACTATCCACATCATTGGGATCTCTGTAGTAAACAAATCTCTTTTCTCAGAGACTTCTTTCCATTAGAGATGTTCATATCAAAAAGCCCCTGATTAAGCTGTTGGGAACTGCTGCCAGTGGATAAAAGTACTCTAGCACCATCCAGTAAAGCCAGAATATCTCAATCAGAAGGAGTCATAACCGGATCTACAGAGAGCCCACCCCGATTCAGTAAATGGTTGAATTTTCTGGCATTATGATCCGTCCGTCCAGGTTAGCCTATTGCCTGGGGGATTAGCTGAGGCACTATATGGCCCTTAATGGGTGTAAAACGCTCCAACCAAATTAATGGACCAGGAAAGAGTTGCATGATCGCTTAGAACTGTGAATTTCACCAGAACAGGACTACGCAACTTCTGATAAGAACGACCCACAAAAACATATAAACCTAGAGGTAGATAATTATTTGGTAGCCTCTTTTTCTTTGCAATACATCAAATCAAGCCTTTTTAAATCATGTTCATTCAAAAATTCCACCCATCTATGACTAGCAGTCGAGAGCATCCCTTAAAGGAATCCCCCCACCCCTCGCCGTTGGTTGGTACAGGTATTTATTCCTCATTATCACCAGGTGAGGAATTAAGGTCAGAAAAGGGGCAATACACACTAAAATCTCCAGCCACAGTTATAGCACAGCGTGGAAAATTAACAGATCATTGTGTCAAAACCCTCTCTTTATGGTCTTGTATTGAAACAGACTCTCTATCACCAGGTGGGACGTATACATTCAAGATCAAAAAATGATCCACTGGGGGCGGTAAGGCCTCTATCTCTACACCAGTTACATAAAAAGAGGTCCTACCTTACACAATCTCTCTCAAAGATAAGTGGGATTTTACTCCAACACAGAGACCAGCCATCGAACGTCTCCTTACGGATGGAATAGCAACGCAGCAAATTATATTATAGCCGTCGATCAAAAAGTCTTTGTAAAGCCATGTCTCCTGGAGCATGAAAATGTCCTTTGCCAGTAGAATCTGATGGCCAGGCTTGCTTAGAAATGAGTGATAGCCTCTGGTTCCATTATAAGAGTTTGCATGTCGAGAAGGCTGAGGGTGTCAATCTCTGAGTGAACACACAATTTCTGGAATCCAATGACCCACTTCATTCGACAAAAGCTTCTTCACAAGAGGCTTTGGCCAAATGGGTAACATGCCAGATCTCTCCAAAACATGGCCCTCACTAAGACCGGATCAACAGGGGGCAACCTAGGTTGCATGATCTCAGTGGGAGGCTTGATTGTTGTATGTCTGTGACAGACTGTGAGGTTGAAGCCCAAGGCTCCAAATGATAGAAAGTAGGCACAAAGGAGCTCCACAATGATAGTAGAAACAAAATCCACCAATGCCCAGTTCCATGAACAGTCACCTTCAGGCAATTCAACATGATCAATGTCAGTTGTGGTGACTGACCTTAACGCTGGAATTTGGTGTAACGGGCATAACAGGTGGCAACGATTCAAGAATGGGCTCTCAGTCATGGGAGCTAGCACCTCAATGTTTCCCCATTTGCCCAGTGAGAGGGCAATTGCAGTGTTGGTTGGCTGGCTTAAGATGGAATTGGGTAATACTTTTCCCACCCTCACTAACATTACCACCTATGCTAAGTCCAAGGCCAAGAGGAGCGCAGGATGCCACAGTTGACATAGTTCGATTAGTTGCTGTTTGTGCAAGTGTGTTAGAAAGGAGTTACAGAGTGGGAAGGTTAACAGCTGATGGTTGACAATGCCCAGAAGGATCTACCCGCAATTGAAGCCAGGCGTCTATCGGCCCGCGGGGCGCTAGAATTGGGGCGTAAGGCACCCCAAACAAAGAACCGTAGGGAGAAATATCCTGTGCAGAGTGACCATTGCTTAAGAGTACACATGCAGAAGGTCTGCAGTTAACACTTCTTGGTTGGTGCTCGATAATGGGCTCAAGGTCTCTTGTCCTAGTTGGATCAGTCATTCCTTTTCCATTTTGGCAGTGTTTTTTTCTCTCACTTTTTGTGCAGTTTTTTAGTGATGATATGACTGAACACTGCCTCTATGTTCGTTGCCATAGGAGCTATAGTTGGCATACCAGGCAGCACTAGGCTTTCAATGAGAGGCCGTCCCAATGACAGTGATGTAATTTGTATCTTAGAAGGTTCCACGGACTCACATGGTACCAATTCTACAAATGAGGACTGACAGGTGTCAAGGAGGCAGAAGAATTGCAATCCCAACTAGAGACGCTGAGGTTACGTTCACGCGGAGCCCCGCTATTATGCAAGATAATGTCCAGAACTTTAGCCAAAATCTTTTTTAATTCCAATTGCTCTTAATTCCAAAGATGGCATCTACCATGACTGCAATAGCGTTAATACTGGGAGGTGGGGGTCTTCATTAGGAGCAGACGAAATCCTGGAATTCAGTGTGATTTCAGAGTCACTAATCGAGTCCTCAGAATCAGATACAATTCTTTGCAGGTTAGATGATGCTGAAAGGTTGGTTCCAGTTATAATGTCATACTTAGCGAGAGAGGAATTAATGGCCGGCCAATCAAAGTCGTCCATGGATTTTCTTTGCAAATTGAGCCATAAATTCAAGAGCGAGTTGTTATTATCTATATTGGACAAAGCGGAGCACATTTCCGATTGTAGAGGAGCAATAATGGGCGACTCCAGAGGTGGAAGATCTATCCCAGAAAAAAGCTTGTAATCTTGGCCTGCTCTAAGGCTAATGTTTCCAGTTTGTCCATTTTAGGAAACAAGGGGATTGGCGCTGGCTGGTGTGTCAAGCATATTAGGACTACGTTCTCTTTTCCCTGTGCGGTTGAGTTTACATAAAGCGTAGGAGCGAGGATTTGGAGTTTTCATAGAAGACTATTGTATCAAACAAAAAGTGTATAAAAACTCACCAAAGGGCTCTTTCACGATGCCACATCTACAAGCAGCAAGCCTGCAACTCTGCCCATACTTGCTCACACGTACTGCACTTGCGCACTCTGCACAGTGCAGGAGGTTTTGAGTCCTCTCCAGCCGGTAAATGGAATGCCAACATCCAGATCAGGCATGAGTAATTCAATTCAGAGTCACTGGTAAAACACCAAATGCTGTATGTGCAAGTCTGTCCACACATGCTCACACTTACTGAACACGTGCGCGCTATGCGCTGTGCAGCAGTTTTTGAGCCCTCTCCAGCCGGTAAATGGAGTGCCGAAATCCATATCAGGCATGAGTAATCCAATTCAGAGTTACTGGTAAAACACCAAATGCTGTGTGTGCAAGTCTGCCCACACTTGCTTACACTTACTGAACATGTGCGCGCTATGCGCTGTGCAGTAGTTTTTGAGCCCTCTCCAGCCGGTAAATGGAGTGCCGAAATCCAGATCAGGCATGAGTAATCCAATTCAGAGTCACTGGTAAAACACCAAATGCTGTGTGTGCAAGTCTGCCCACACATGCTCACACTTACTGAACACGTGCGCGCTATGCGCTGTGCAGTAGTTTTTGAGCCCTCTCCAGCCGGTAAATGGAGTGCCAAAATCCAGATCAGGCACAAGTAATTCAATACAGAGTCAACGTTAAAGCCCTAAACGCTGTGTCTGCAATTCTGCCCACACTTGCTCACACTTACTACACACGCACAGACACTCATGTTATTGTTGCTATTGGATTGTTGCTATTTTCGACTTAGTGCAGCTGATCTTTCAGCATGTATTTTTTCTATTTGATGATGCTGGTTTATATGATTGTACTGTATAGATTCTGTTCTTCCTGCTTCATACTGTCGTATAGTGAAGATCTCTTTCCAATGGTAGGACGTGCATTAATCCTTGTTAGCAATGCCCTATAACTTGTAAGGACCTTTGTGACAAAATGTACCGGTTCAAAGTCTTTTTACAGAGCATACTTATAAAAATGTTTTATCCAGCTCCCTTTGCCCCCTCGACCATCTCCCCATCCCATATTGCTACCCCAAACTTACCCCTTGCATTTTGCAGGGAAAATACAGTAAACACGTGTGGTAGAAACATGTACCATCAATATTACATGGTGCAAATTCTGGACACACATAATTTGCAGGGCTTTGGCTTGCCTGGGTCAATCCCTTTTAATTCCCCATGGCTGGAGACAATTTACTGGAAGACAATGGGAACACTGAGGTCATACGCCAGCGAGAAGTCGGGAAGCACCACAAGCCTAGGAGGGCGAGGAGCGGCATACCGTCCCAGGCCACTTAGGGGCGATGAGATAATAGCATCATTTATTCAGTGGAAGAGCCGGTGTCATCCTCCCAGGGCCATCACTCTACCATAAAGAGGACGTAATGAATCATTATCCCTGAAATTAATACACGAAGAAGGAGCTCACAGCCGGTAAACACTGTAATTAGCTGGGGCTTGTCACTGCTTTCTACTCAGCTCAGGGAGTGTGGTTGCCTCGCTTGGTTGCCGCTACCTGTGATTACAAAGATCACTGCAATAAAGGCAACTCTGCTGTGGTTATTTGTTGCATTCTTTGTGATTGTATTTTTGCACCTCGGTTTATATATCTTGTGCACCAAGTTAGGAAGCAATGGTGCTGTACAAGTAATTTGGGGTTAACAGAGCCGGTGGAAGGGGTGGTTGCAGGTTATAGTGGCTCGGATATCCTATCGGCTTAGTAGTAGCAGGTCCCAAGTGCCACCTAGGAATTCCCTAAAGATCAGAGCCCTGAGTTAATTGCAAACAGCAGAAGAGTCTGGGGTGTCCTGTTTGTGGTCGGGATGGCGTTACAGTAGGATGGGGAGTAACCAGAGAGGCTTTCTCCTTGTGTACTCGTTTAGACACAAGCTTTGCGAAGTCTAACCTGAGCCTGTGATGTTTGTGGCTGGTCAGCTGGTGTTTGGGCAGTAGTTGCCTTGTATGGGGTACACGCAGTTTTGAGGAGTAGCCTGCCTGGGATGGATAGTAGCGTAGTTCTCTTAGGATGCGGAAGACGTGGTCACATTTCTTTTGCCTGTTAGGAGGCGTGCAGCAGTGTGCGGAATGGCCCTAAAGGAGGTCAAGTGATTCCTGAGACGCCACTGAGGATGGTAATGGAGATGACGACGGACGGTGTTCCACGAATCGAGATGATAGATTAGCCGAGCTCGGACTGTGGTTCTGAAATCGTGATGAAGGAGGAAAGGTTCCATCTTCTGGAGGAGGGCTGGTTGATAGCAGGTGGCTTGGACTTTTCGTTCACATGTTGTCGGATAGAGAGCTTGCTCTCAAAATTGAATCCAGGGGATTTGGCGATCATGCCTCCAGATCTTCCCTTCAGATATTCAAAGTTCTCCACCGCGGCCTGTTCATTGGGAAGACCTTCATAAGGGTATAGCTCCGTCTCGGATTCCTTGCCAATACTGCAGCCCCAGATTGGGCGGATCCCCTCCTCCTTCCCGCAAGTCGCACACTCCTATTTATAGCTAGCTGCAGTCGATATTGTCCTCCATTTTATATTTTTCTGATATAGCTCGATGTGATCTAACGGGCAGACTAGACCATTTCATGCTGGTTGCTAAGACCACACTGATTATAAAGGAATCCCTGTGAAGGCGTGAGACTGCGCGTGAGTGTAACGCTGCTGGGTGCGAGAGTGCATAATAGTGCAAGGGCACCCTTTCTTTCTTAATTGTGATAGCGTCGCTGTGTCCCAATAAAGGGTGCTTACGAATATGGGATCCAGTTATATTATGTAACTAAAGTAAACGGCATTCAAAAAGTGAAAGCGGGCCCGTTTGGGTTAAACGTTGAGCATGGCTTTGATTATGTGGATATCCATGTTTCCTTGTTTCGGCTCGCTTATCCCCTGGAAACCCTGTAACATGGCGTGTGGCTTTCAATGGTGCAGACTTGAGGTCCTGCCTTGTGCTGTATCCACGGGGAGGGGATGAAGAGATGTCAAGTTAAATGCGCAGCCTGGATGTGACAGGTGACTCTCACTTTCTGAACCACTTTTTTAGTGTAGATGTCAAGAGAGGTTCAAATTGTCCTGGTACCCAGTGCTTCTTCCCCTGTTTCAGGCTATTTTGAACTATGGGTCCCCTGGAGGTACATGGGGTGCTTTTCCATGTAGAGGGTTCTTGGTTTTGAAGGGCAGAGAGTTTGGCTGGGGAGGAGTGGGATTCGCAGGAATTGCTACGGGAAAGTCCATTGTCTTCAGGGCAGCGTTGACCGCATATGTGGGTATGGTGTATTTCTGCTTAGTCGTGATCTGCGCTCAAACTCTAGGCCATAGATGTGATACCAGCAAAGGAAGTTTGGCTTTCCATCCTTCCAAGATTGATAAACTTGCCCGATAAGAAAAACTGGCATTAGTTTTAGTATCAAAAGGCATCATCTGTAGAGATTAGAGAAATCTAGTCCCGGTTACTCAATAGTGGTAACTCTTGGCGTGGCTCACCAGCAATGCGTGTGCGTGTGCGTGTGCCTTCATGTCCTCACAAACACAGTCATCTCATTTGATTTTGAATAAGTACAGTCCCTGGCATCTGTAAGGGCTGCTACAGGTTTTTATATCACCTACATAGCCCTACACAATGCGGTGTGTGTCTGTTTGTTCGCATGTCTATACATGTGTACATGCATACCTATGCGTGTACACACGTGCGTGCACACATGTGTTCATGTGTTTGCATGTTTGTGTGTGTGTGCTGGCAGTTTCCCTCCAAGGGAAGTTGTAACTTTGGGTTTTACCAAATTTCCTCTAGCGTGTGGTACTTTACAGTGACGGCATATTCGCCTATCTCTTCCACGGGACGTTATGGGATTACTCAGTGTCGACAAAAAAGGTTCTCATTTACATTTAACAAATGTTGTACTATATGCAAATAATCAGCATTGTGTTACTAGCCCACACGTGTATCTATTGTTGCCTATGCTCCAGTGTCTTTTCTAACAAGGAACATTGGGAAATGACACCACTCAACTAGAGACGATTGGGACCCCAAGATCTTTGTACAGGAGTTACTCTGCTAATTTGAAAAGTTTTAAGAGAATGTTACAAAGATTATGAGTAATATAGTCAGGTAAACACGGGCGTATGCATGATCTTTCATTTTGACGTACACCGAACTAGAGTGCTAAAAAGTGCCACACACACATGTTCTTTGTGCACCCACCGCATACATCAGTGCATCCAATTTGCACAATGATTTGGGCATCACTACCCTAGAATAAGGCAGTTCACGTGGGGCAATAACCCATTTACTCATCAACAAATTCTAAATATGTCGTACCTTAAACTGCAAGTGAGCCCCATTGCACTGGGTCTAAACAATCAGTTCATGGAAAAGAAAGAAAGACTCCTGGCTAGTGTCATCTATGGCAGACAGGGACATCAAAGCGAGGGCTCTGGGTATGGTGTGGTGCATTGCATGCCAGAGACTCTCACGGTTCCAATGCCTTGGTAACAGGTCTTACAAGGACCAATATTATTACCCACATTTGTGGCACTCAATTTCTGACCTTAGAAGGATGAGGGCATGAGTAAGGACAGCAATGTTAATGTTTAAAACTCATATCCATGTGACAGTTCTCAAAAGTGTTCATACTATGTGCAGAGTTATCCATCCAACCAAATATAGGTTCCATGAGTGGCTCCTACTCTGGAAGGTCTGACATCACATTTTAGGTCTCTGTGTCCTCTGTGAGCTGTTTTCACATTAGCTTGGTACATCCCACATGACAGCCCAGAACTTAAATTGAGATCAGTTCTCCTCTAATAATGTGTAGCAAGAACACCTACAACCACATCTTTCTGCCTGGATGGGAAACGCAGGTGAGATGGGGCTATGCTGCTTTGTGTTTCTCTTGGCACAGAGAGAAGGAACTCACTGGACCACACGCTAAGAAATAAATAGGGGAATGTTATCCTTGCAATCAGCATCCTTAATGGTTTGCAATTTCACATCATTATTTTTCATCTGAATTGGTATGGAAGCTTGCCCAGAGCGAATGAGTTGCTTTCTTTGCTCCTGGGTCTGGACTTTCTGCTCCAACACACAATACGCGCGCGCACGCGCGCAAACAGACACACACACACGCACTAAGGTTTTCACATGCATTTTGAAGCTGAAATACAAACATACACAGACACACACACCCACGCATGAAGAAAGGAACCTTGTAGGGGCCCAGTCTTAAGAATAGATATTTTGGAGAATGCCAATCACTCGAGGTTGCAACACATCATTTGCTATTGGTCAGTGACCCTATACCCATTACGAGGGTCAAGGTTGACAAAACAGTGCATTCAATTAATAATCGTGCATCAAATATTGGATTGTGGAGTTTGGTCACATTGCACAGTTTCTAAAAGATTTACAATGCAATTGCCATGCCAAGGTCCTCCATTCTTCATTCCCTACTGATCCAGTAGGAAGCCACCCAGTTCTTGCTGGAATACATGCAAGAGAGCAAAGGGCCCTCGCCTAACTGGCCCCACCCTGACTCCCGGTGGATAAAAGAAAAGGATTAGGCCCCAGTGTCATGTTCCTGGATCTTTCTTGTTAAAATGATATTCAATTGGACTTTTGGTCATTGCTCGACCACGCTAAAATGTAGAAGAATGCTCAAAATGTTCCATCGTCCAAAAAAGGATAAGCAAATTATTATTATAATAATTATAATTATTAATATTATTATTATTATTACTATTATTGTATTTATTGATCAGAGACTTAGCTTCGAGAAGCAACTGAGTGCCTTAAAGCCAAAGGGGGAAGAATAAGCTTAGGGCGCATGGAAACAAGGGAGTAGAGATCTAACAGGTGAGGGAGATCAATGGTCAGCAATGGATCTACAAGTGACCGGGGTCGGAAGCAGTGGGGATCAGATCACCCAGTCTCAAGTGAGGTGGGGAGTGGAAGTTGTATGGTTAGAGCAATTGTTGGCTCAAGACTAGATTATTGCTCCAGCCTACTAATGGGTATCAATAAATCGCTCTGCTAAAGACTGCAGGTTTCGCAAAATGGCGCTGTTAGGACTGTCATGGGCCTTTCTAGAAGAGATAATGTCTCCTCCGCTAGAAGGGTTCTTCATTGGCTGCCGATTGAAGCAAGAATTTGCTTCCGCCTCCTGGTCATTACGCAAAAAAGTGTAGACAAGGGAAGATCCCGGGTTACCTCCAAGCCTTGCTTGTGAATAAAACCCACAATAGAACATTAAGGTCAAGCAAGCAGGATCCGTTGATGATCCCTAAGTGTAGAACAGAGAAAGCCATTAATGCATCCTTTTATGCCTGTGCGTCGAGGGCATGGAGTGACCTACCTTTGGAGCTAAGAATCATAGATGCTATAGAGGTCTTCAAAAAGAAACTGAAGACATTTCTGTTCTCCTAATGCCTGATATAGAGGGCTGCAGTTACTCCTGACTAGCGGATACACCATCCTGCATTTATGTTTCATGTGTTTTTTTGTTTTGTCAAGTGCCCTTAAGCCTTAGGCTCCATGGCCTGGGCTATATAAATTGAATAAAGTAAAGTATGGACTTAGGTGTTAGGGAGGAGCCATTCCTTCAGAAGGAGCGTCTTCAGCTGGTTCCTGAACTGAAGGAGGCAGGAGGTAAGCCGGATGTTGCTGGGGAGGAGGTTCCAGAGTCTTGGGGCATAGACAGAGAAGGCAAATGCTCCTCTGACAGTGCACAGCTTTTTCACAACATCAATCATCCTCATCAAGGTGCTAAAGATTTTTTAAACCATGCATCATCATATTGCATCTTAAGTGGACGTGTTTTCTGATCGGCCTGAATGCTTTTTTTTGTTTTTTCAGCTTGGCAATGGGGATTGGAAGACGTGACTGATGACCAGTTTTTGGAACAAAATGGTGGCGTCCTGCCACATACATTTACTTCAATTTGCATTTTAGTTTTCTGCAAAGATTATCTCATTCGACATGCTGAATATCAGAAACACTGTATACTCATGATTGGCAGAGATATAAATACAAAAGGAATCTCAAGGTTGACTTTTAGCTTATTTATTTGACTAAGGCATACGTTTGGGCTCAGCCTTTAAAAGCCCCAGTGGTGCCTCCTGTTAATCAAGGTCCAGGAAAAGGAGCACACCTATTCCAACTGGTGTCCAACAGAGGGCGACACAGAGAAGACAAGACAGAAATAGCCCTACTATCATTCGAGGGAGCGACTGTGCCGGCTGCCAAGGCTGCTAACTTCTAAGTAATGGAGAAGTTTGTTTTTACCCACATGAGCTCAGAATAATTTAAAATTCTACACTCGTGCGGCTTGTAAACTTCCTATGAAGATGAAGGCCTCTGGCGTAGATTAGCGGAGATGGGTTTTCATAATTGAGATTCATGTCGGCATTTTGTCGTGCTGTTGGAGAGCTTACCTGGCTTCCTGCACAGAAGAAATCATAAAAAAAGCATAAATGCACCTGGCAAGAGGCTCAGCTTGTGTTCACTTTGATCCATCAGAATCCCACAAATGGCTTTATTGCTCTTGGTTGCAATGGCCAGGGGGGCGCCAGGGCTGCATTAAAGCAGATTGTGGGAACTGCACGCAGCTTTGGGGCCTCTACATGTTAATCTCCCCCTAAAATTCATAACTGTGATTGATGCTGGCTGGTGATAAGGCATTGAAATCCCACCAGTTTATGAATTTGAAGCATGTTCACTCTAACATTACAAGGAGAAACTTTCATCCTGAGAGGTGAGGACAGATTTCCTCGACAAACTTTGGACTGCATGATGGCTTGCACTGCATTGTATTGTAGTAGTAATTTATATAGCGCCTTTTCCCATTACTTTGGTCTCAATGCGCTTGTGGTGGGTCCACAGTCCAGAGTATGGGAGCTTCTCAGAAAAGGCTTGCATTGCATGTGTGCATTTGGCCAAGATGATCAGAGATTGAGTGGTCTTGCCGGGCTCCAAGAAGCAATGCAATGGAACAGGCTTGTGGAAGGGTGCTGAGGGAGGTCAGGAGAGTGCGTCAGTGCAAGGGACTATTTATGTGTCCAGCTGGGCCGAATTGTGTCATAAGTCGTCGCTTGATTCTGATGGCAGAGAAGTTGAAGTTTAATCTGGTGTAAGGAGGTGAAAGCGTTATGTGCCCAGCTATACTGAATTTGTTATATATAATCACTGCATTCTTGTGCGTGCGTGTGGGTAGCCTTGCCTGTGGCAGATGTCCACCAAAGTGGTGCATTTATCGGACCTTGAGTCTCGGACGGATATTTGTTATTGACACCACGGCTTCATCAGGTTGTCCATTTGAGAGAGTCCTGTAGGGGCACTAGCTGGGTTGCTATAATAGGCCTTTTTAGCGTCATTAACCAGCATCTTCTAGGCGAGATAGTCTGGTTGTCCTGCAGTCTTCTACGTGCGATATCGCGGCTACTCGCTTCTCTTCAATTGCAATTCACTGGCACTCCTCATACATATAAGTGCATTAGACAGGCTAAAATCAAGGGTCTTCCAGGTGTCATGCATAGAAAAGGCTATCCTAATACCGGGTTCAAGCTAAGGGGGATGTCTCAAGGCTTAGAATGCATGTGAGTTTAGGCTGGGAGAAGTGGTTATGCGGGGTGGCAGTGATTAAATGACCCTCCAAAGAGGTCGGGCATGAGGAAGAGTTCTGAGGAGGCCGGGAGTGCACGCAATGACAGTGGGTTTGTTTATACATCTATTTTGGTCGTGGATATATCAGCAGTTTGTAGACTGTATATGGTTGATGTGCACTGTGTATTTAGTGGGATGTGGGTGTCCGTAGGTGGGGCTGCCGTGATCACGGCTGCCTTCCGCCTATTGGAGCGTGACCATGTTCATGATTCGGGCATTGCATTAGGTTGTACCAAGTCCAAATGGCTCGAAGACACGTTTGCAGTCTGTGGATGACTGAAGTGAGTTGTATGATTAGTGGTCTGAGATTGCGATTTGGTGAGGGCGGCCCGCCGTAGTTACATCCGGCACTGCCAGGTTTTGCCAGATCATGTACCTGGGTGTTGTTTTGCAATAGTGTTGTTTGGGGGATGGAGATGACAGGACGGATCTGTGTTATGCTACCCCTTGCAGAGGGACAGGTTTGGATTTGTACGCAGCTGTGACTGGATGAATGATACCGTCGTGATGGAAATGAGGGAGGGGCTCCATTGTACTACAAGTTTCACCCATGTGCTAAACTAGCGATCTGCAACCATTGGGTCTCCATATGTTTTGGACTACAACTCCCATCAGCCCTAACCAGCATAGCCAATGGTGAACGATCATGGGAGATGTATTCCAAAATTCCAGCAGAATCACAGGTCACAGATCTCTGTGATTTCCCATCACCGCTACCCCACAATCTGGCTCCTTAATCTGCAGTAGCTGACTTGAGCATACCAACGCTTGACATCGACGATACGCAGCCAGAGGTTAAAATCCTCTCAGGGCCTACTGAACCCTTCATACTTCGGAGGCTTAGAAAATGAGGATCTTCAACCTGGGTAATAACAACATTTGTAAATACAGGGTTCCATGTGTTAATATCCCCGCAGAAATATCGCCATACAATAATATCGTCATATTTTTGCGGCGATATTAAGGCATGGAACCTGTGGGGGACACCGCCGCAACCCCAGCATTATATTTAAAAGAGCGAGGATCACCCCCGCAACCCCTGCTCCCAAAAACCCCAAAAATTACCCCCCCAAAAAATATCACCTATGGTCGTTCCAGACGACCATATATATGCAGCGAAATTTTGGTGGGGATAATATGTAGTGATACCAAATACAGTCCATTGTAGTTGGTGAAACAGGACATTACGTGCTAGATAGTCATATTTCTATGTTACTCCAAAGGGCGTCTCTGTTTGGAGAGAGCCCTTGAGACCAGGCATACTTTCAGATGACATCAAAACGCAGAAAGAGCAGTGGTAAACCAGAGGGAGAGCAGGAGAGAATTCCAGAAGGAGGGGGCCAGAATGGAAATAGCCTGTCCTTCCTTCCAGAGAGAGGGATATCTTGGGACTTTAAGAAGAGCATGAACAGCAGAGCGAGGGGGACGCGAGTGGTTAAAGAACCAGAGTTGCAAAGGAAGAAATGCAGATCCAGTGTTTGAATGGCCAAGGCAGATTCCGCAAAGAGTCTGAATTAGTGCAGAGGTAGCAGAGAGGCAAGCAACTGAGGAAGGAGCAAGGGGAAAACTAGGCAATGAAGGTGGAGAGAGAAATGACAGAAAGGGGCAAACTGGTTGATTTGAGATGTGAAGGAAACATCACTGCCTACTTTGATTCAGAGATGTTTAATGATGGGGACCAGGCGAGGGCAAGAGTACAGAGCAGAGGGCCAAATGTGTAGCACCCAAAGATCACTAGATACAACAAAATCTTTACTCTCTGTCTTGTTTCCGGCCGGATGATTAGCTCAAGGGCAATGCACCTGCCTTGGCAACACCATGATATGATTCAACATGGACCCCCAACCCCGATCATGGATTTAAAAGCTGTTGGGGTACCCTCTATGAAGCATTAGGTAAGTCATTAGTGATAATAATAATGTCAGGGGATACGTAAGGACTGCGTTGTTTCTCATCAATGCAGAGATGGCAGATATGAAAGACTGAAACCTTGGTTCGTTGACACCTTGCCCCTACCTGAACGGATCATGACCAGGTTGTCATATGCATTGGAAACACTGTAGCTGGTAGCCGAATGCAAAGTTGTATTGGATGGGAGGGACCAGGGGGCAATGAAGAGAAGAATGGGAAACGGATTCACTAGGGTTGGAAAGAAACCAGGAAGTGCAAGACAGGGCAGCACCAGCCATGTGTCAGTAGGGGAGATGGGTGTGGAAAATGGTATGGCCAACAGCGATGACGTCAAGCATGACAAGGCCCACACTACTGCAGAAGAAGAGACTTGGATCCACGACCTGGAAGGATAGACCAGACTGTTCCGTAATGTGGTGGCTGTGAAGAATGGTATGGCCAACAGTGATGTGGTCGAGCATGACCAGCCTTCCACAATGCAGAAGGAGAGATGCGGTCCCAAAACCTGGGTGAAAACCAGCCTGGTAAGGGGAAGACCACACCAGTCCATGAGGAGGTGGGTATTTATTAATTTATTTATTGTGTATTTATAATGCGCATATACAGCAAAATGTGTTTCAAGGCTCAACAAGACAAAAAGCGTTATGTGCCCATTCGGATCATGCAAGCACCGTAACAAGAAGGACGGGGAGAGGGGAGGGGGGACGTGCCGGTCAGGGCTGAAGAAGGGCCCATGGGGGCGAGTGCTAAGGGAAGGCCAGTGGACAGATGCCAGGGGAATGCAGAGAGTGCATGGGAAAGAAGGTCCACATGCTAAGTTCGAAGGATGGGGCTGGGAGGGCTCAGCGGGATGCAGGCCTTGCCAGGCTAGTGCAGGGGGTGGGAGCACGTTGCAACATGTGCAGGTTAGGGGGGGCAAGCAAGTGCAGGGGTAGACAGGTCGGGGATGAGTAGGTGCCCTGTACGTATCAGAAGGTACCAGGCAGCCAGTCAGAAAGAGGCAGTGGTGGACATTGGCAGGGTAGGGGGAGAGAAGGAGGAAGAGAAAGGGAGAGTCTTGAGAACTTAAGGAGATCCAGCACAAGTCTGAAGGAGGCATTCCAGAGGGAGGCACCTGTGGATCCCCCCCCCCTACTCTCTGCTTGGAAAATCATCGAATCTGCAGAGAGTGGAGCTAGAAGACAGAAGGGCTCCAGCAGGGAGAGATTTGGGGAGATAGAGTTGGTTATAGCGGGGTCCCAGGCCCAGGAAAGCCTTGTGGATGATGCAGAGGGCTTTGAACTTGATCCTCACAGCAACCGGGAGCCAGTGGAGAGATATTAGGGCTGGAGAGATGCCGTCCCTGGGCTTGTGGACAAGGATAGGTCTCACATTACTATTCGGCATTTGTTGGAGGGGGCGAAGAGAGGAAAGAGGTAGCTTGAGGAAGCGGCTGTTGCAGTAGCCCAGCCTGGAGAGGACCTAGAGCTCTGGAGACATTGGGTTTCTGGGGGAAGGTGAGGAAGGGGAGAATGCCACGGAGGAGGTGGAGCTGAAAGTGGACCTTCTTGGCAAGGTCAGAGATGTGAAGGGAGAAAGAGCGAGAGGAGTCGAAGATGATACCAAGGTTTTTTGCCTCATAGGAGGGTGAGTGGAGGGAGACCAAGAAGGGCAGCCAGAGAGTGCGCGGGAAAGAGGGAGCAGGTGTCCCAATGACAAGGATCTCGATCTTGCTGGCGCTAAGGCAGAGATCATTAACTATGCACAATGCCTGGCTAGCGTTCAGGCAGTCAGGTAGGAGAGAGGATGAGGAGGAAGTAGAGGGGGGAAGCTTGAAGGAGAGCTGTGTGTCATCTGTATAGCACTGGAAGTGAGGAGAAAAAGTGGAGATCAGGTGGGCCAGAGGGGCAAGGTAGAAGTTGAAGAGCCATGGAGATAGGATAGAGCCCTGAGGGATGATGGAGATAGAGTGAGAGGTGGAGGAGAGGAAAGGGCCCAGTTGTACCTCGGAAGGCTGGTTAGATAGGAAGGAGAACAGCCAGGCCAGTTGCAGATCTGTGATGCCTAGAGAGTGGCATGGTTGACTGTGTTGAAAGTAGAGGAAAAATTGAGGAGGATGAGGGTGGGGGGAGAGTTGGAGTCAAGATTTGAGGGAAGGATTTCAAGGATATTCAGCAGAGCAATTTCCATGCCACTGGATGCTCTGAAGCCAGACTGGTGGTCCTGGAAACAGCCCATAATTTCAGTGTGGTGGGTTAGATGGGGATGACCACTTTCATCAGGAGTTTGCCCAGGAAAGGGCTGAACGAGATGGGAGCGATAGCTGGGCAGGAAGTGCTTGAGGGGTAATGGAAAAGGAGTGGTTACAGAGGTCGGCCAACGCAGGTGCGAGAGCGGAGATGCTGTCCTTGATTGTTCTGGAAGAGCAGGGGAGCACCCGTTTGAAGGGGACTTTCACAGAGCAGACTACTTTAGAGATCTCCTGCGCTGCAATGGGAGACAAGACAGTGTGGAGGGGGAAGGGTGAAGGAGGGGGAGCCAAGGGAGGCAAGAGAGGCAAGAGAGGTGGGCGGGTGGAGTCTCCTGGGGTTTGGAAGTGAAGTGGGAGGTCAGTGCGGTGGAAAGTTATCAAAATTCATCAGTCTCACCAGAAAAAAATAGGCCACTTTACTTCATCTCATGGGTCTTCCATTTCACGACTATCTACGATTGGTTAATCAATAGTTCGGGTCTGGACAATTCAAGGTGGTTATTATAATGGTCTCAAAGTACTGCATAATTACTCAAGAGGCTTTTTGAACTTTGCTGCAGATCTTTAAATTGCTCAAGTCATTCCATGTTGTTGTTAAACAGAAGGTGTCTGCAAGGCTTAGCAACTGTTAGTGAAAAGACGCAACACTCAACTATTGAAGCTGACCACGAATTAAATATTTGTTTTAGTCCTGCAAGAAGCCCTGGTAAAAATGAATCAGAATCACCTGGTAACATGATCCAATTAGTGGCTGCCATTACATTTGGTAAACATACTTATTTCCAAGGCACACCTGTTGCCTGTCTTAGCTCTTGGTGGTCCCCAGACTAAGCATAACAGGAACGCTAGACGTAGAAAACAGACTATGCCAATTATGGAAAAGTCAATTCCCCATAACCTTCTGTAGAGATTTAAATCACTTTTTATATTCTTAAAAAATAACGGCTTTGAAAAGCCAAAGAACTTACAATGGCATTTCAGGAATTGGGGTTCGAGTAATCCTGAGGTCAGTGAAATATCAGGTGTGCATAAGCACAGAACATTAAATAACATGGCCCTGAATGAGGAGTAAGTCTACAATAGTCACCAACAGAGCGAAGAGAGTGTCTGCTAACCTGAACACCAGAACAAGGACACCGTCCATAATGCAGAAGAGACCAGCAAATGACTGCATATTAACTGACTGGGAATTTGGCCAGTGTACGTGGCTTAGAATAACCGTGACTCAAAGCCGAAACACGCAGTGATGACCAGGCCTGACGAAGATGGGCAAAAAGACAAGTCTTACTCACTTGCAGATTGGTGACTAGGCCTGCACACGTGTGGCAATGCAGTACAATAAACTGTTACTCATGCCCAAAGCGGAGACCAGAAGGGTGCTACTGGCATCCACAGACTGCGCGGCACTACTCTGGCGTAGGGCTGCGCGAACATCCAATCTCCAAGGGACATATTGCGGTTTCTCCACATTACAAGTTAAAATAAACAGTGAATGAAAAATCAAATGTTTAAATCATAAATAGGCTATTATGTAAATGTGCCTTTTTATCATCACAACCCTCTTGCCTCTACTCCTTCAGGAAAATCCAATTTCCCACCTGCAACCCCAAAAAATAATACACCTGGCTGCCTGTCTATGCTCCTTTTTTTCTGTATTTTGAGATGTTGTGGTTTCTAGATTTTAGGGTCAAATTTTTGGAGCAGTCTATATGTTTTCAGTCCATAAACTGAGCCATTATTGAAAGGGGCAGAGGAAATAAACATGGCCAATGCTTCTGAGGCATGGAGCCGAACTGTAGTGCTGCCCTTTTAAGGGATGTAGCACACGTCGGAGTGACGTTGCGCTCTGCCCATGCCCCATGTTATGTTGCTTTGTTTCCGTTCCCATGAGAAACAAGGCTTTCATAGATGTTTAAAGAAGGGATTTGGTGTGGTACATATTGAGAATAGACTCCATGAATCTGGAGCAGATTTGCTGTTAAACCTCCAAGCCTCATAAGTGAGCTCTAGAGCAGCAAATTGTCATTATGCATCCACCCTCTTCCTGGGAAAATGGAGATTGGAGGACATTTGAAGAAAGGGGATCGAACGCCTGCTGGATGCGTCCACCAAAGTGGGCAATGGGGTGTCCAGCAAAGTGGGCAATGGGGCTTGTTTTTACCTTTATGAACATCACCCAGAGACATCTTGGCCTTCTGTTCCTGCAAGGTGGTCCATTTTCCACCTGAAACTGACCCCCATTGTCTGGTTCTCGTTCAACCACCCCCTACTGCCCCCTGGCAAGAGTTATCAGGACAAATACTTTAACATGAATAATTTAAGGATACCATGGGCCTCATTATGACTCCAGCGGTAGCCATGCTGGTAAATACCGCCAGAGTCATGAATTTCCGGCACCGGGCAATGAGGACCTACCGGGGCATTCCAGTCCCGACGGACCCGGTAAATCCCCATTGCCGGGTGCCGGTAATAATTACTCCCCATTCCCATTTGATTCCCATTGGACTCAATGGGAATGGGGAGGCCAGATGCACCGGCACCATTCATGAATGGTGCCGGTGCATCCGACATGGTCTGCTCGCGGGTGCCGGTCCACCCGCCACGTCAGACCTGGCAGGCGATAAGGCACCCACGATAAGAACTTGTAGTCTGCCGGTCTGGTAACAACAGTACCGGCAAACTTATAATGAGGCCAAATGAACAAAATAATTCATCTTCCAGGCCAAAGCAAACCGCTTCCAACAGGGAATATGTGTGCTGGCGTGGCACACACCCAGATATATGCCTATACCCCCAAATGCCCCCCATAATTACATCAAATTATGTTAGGTTTGTACAGCTACCCACACTCCAATGCACACTGGAAGCTCAATTTTTAAAAATTGTTTTAGTTCTGTGCATTTTATAGAGCCTACGTGCATAACAAGTGGTTTCTTGACACTACACCTATATGGCAGAAGGGCCATTGGAAATGAAGAAAAACCCAGGCAAGGGTTTTCGCCCATCTCTCTACAATTTACTGTATACCTCCTCCACCATCAGAATGCCCCTCGAACCCACCTCATTGTAAGAAGCTCACCACTTCTCATCAAATCTGATTGTACGTTCCTTTGTGATCAGAGGAGAATTGTTCCTGCCTGTATATATATTAAAAAATAAATAAATAACCAGCAAGTTGGCAGGTTTTTCCCTTCTAGCACATTTCATAGGTAGAATTTTCTTTTTTTAAATAGAAGCTTTCCACGTGCAAATGTGAGCATCTAAGCTTTCGAGCTCTAATATCAATGAACATACAGTGAAAAAGTGCTCGTCTGTGGGGGAGCACTTATTGTAGGCCCCTAGGGTGATGTTCGGCGACTTACCGTTTCTCATGTGAGACCTCTGTCAGATGGCCAGATGTGTCTTCCTGGCTCACTAGTGATGGTCATTGCCTAAAGCAGGCCAAGGGGTTTTAAGACAGCACAGATAGTAAAACCCAGGCCAGGAGTCTGTACAGAAGCTGGCTCCCCAAGCCTAGAGAGAACCAGATGCCCGGTAACATTGAGACTCTAGGGGATGGTCAGGAATGGTCACATTCCTTTCAGAAGGAAGCACTGAAAGTGGGACTTCTTGACAATGTCCTCAGTATGAGGGAGGAAGGAGAGAGAGGGGTCCAAGATGACTCTGAGTTTCCTGGCTTCCAACGAGGGAGCAGAGGGAGAACCCATAGAGGAAGGCCCGAGAGAAGGGAAAAAGTAGAGTGCTGGGGTCCCAATAGGAAGGATCTAAGTTTTGCTGGCATTGAGGCAGAGATCATTAGAAGTGCACCAGGCCTGGATGGCAGAGAGGTAGTCGGGGATGAAGGAGGGTGCAAGGGCATCTATAGGAAGTTTGAAGAAGAGTTGTGTCATCAGCATAACACTGGGAGTTAGTGGAGAAGGTGGAAGTGAGGTGTGCAAGGTTAGCAAGGTAGATGTTGAAGAGCCATGGTGAGAGAATGGAGCCCTGGGGGATGCAACAGGTGGAGGGGGAAGTAGGGCAGGATAAGGAGACCAGTATCACTTTGGAGAGCAATCAGTTATGAAGAAGATAAGCCAGTCCAGTGCCCGCTCTGAGATACCAAGGGTGGCATAGAGCCTTTTTATGAGGATGGAGTGATCTTTCTCTCTCTGTCTCGCTCTCTCTCTCTCTCTCTCTCTCTCCCTCTCTCTCTTTCTCTCTCTCTCTTTTTCCCTATCTATCTCTCTCTCTCTTGCTCTCCGTCTCTTTATCTCTCTTGCGCAAGATATCCATCACTGTTGGTGTCCACCCAAAGCTCTGTTCAGCCTTCACACTTTACAACATTCCCCTCAGACAACTCATCTCCTCTTTTCAGGTTTTCCCAGAACCTCTTTGTGGACAACACTGAAATCTTCTTCTCCTCCTTCCCTAATTTAATTCCTAATCTCACAATATACACACAGACACACATGCAAACACATGATTGCCTCACAGCAGTGGAAATGCACTGTCTTATGCTGAACTCCTCAAAGAGAGAACATATATACCTCCCACCCTCTAGCGCCACTTGACCAACCCTCACCTGTATCATTTCCTCCCATCCCCCACCCAAAAATCACAGTAATCTGGTGTCCTGTTGACAGTGACCTCAACATCCACTACTTTATCACTGCAACCTCACCCGCTTCTAGGATTAAACTACTTAATATCAGGAAGATAAACCCTCTTCTCTCTTGCCATTCTACTAAACACCAATACTAACTCTGGTATTCAGTCCCCTTGATTGCTGTTCTAGCCTTCTCCTTGGCTCCCCCCTCTGCTCCCTTCCCCCACTAGCCAAAACACTTAACTTCACCTTGAGCACCCTCTTTATTTTTATTTTTTATTATTTATTTGATTTGATCAAGATAAATCTTGATCTTTCAACATATACATACAATATGAAATAAAATCATTAATTTTCAAATTACACATAATAAACATATAAGGCATAATTAAACATATAAAAATCGAACATCTTGCATTACTTATTATATCAATCACTAAAACCAAATTTCAACATACAATCATTCATTTGCCTCAGCCTTATTTCTCTTAGACTATTTCTCCACTTCCGAGTCTAATTGATGTAAATTTGCTGAGTTTTTCTTCAGTCCTATACTGTTTAAAAAGTTAAGAACAGCATATCTTACAACCTTCCTATTTGTATGAAATAATAGCTCCCATAGTTCCACCACGGTTACAATTTCATAATCGTCAAAAGATGCTTAAAATGAGCACCCTCTTTAATATGCCCCACTCTTCACCCACTTCCCATTCATGGAATTGACCACCCTACTTGGCTGAAACCATCTCTGCTGCTATCCTCCCTGTGCCTCTGCTCTGACATCTTCCCTAATCTCTGCTTCCCACTTTCTTCCTCCTTGCCCTTCCCCATTGGAATGCAGCACCCAAAATAAAAGACCTCCACTAACATCCACTCCTTTAAATCTGCACTGAAGCTGTTCCTTCTGAGCCTGGTGGAACCCCCTTAATTTCCCATCAAATCACTCCCACCTCCCTGACTACACTGTCTTCAGCGCCACTCTTTACAGGATCATTTCCAATGAGCATATCCGCCCTCCTTGACTAGTGAGTGTCTTGCCCCATCCAATTCCTATGCACCATGTCTGGGGAGGATAGCTCAGCGACAACATGCTCGGCTTGGAAGAAAGACAACACAGAGCAACACAGGTTTGATCCCCAGTTTAGAAACCTCTGGGTATTAAGCGCGTTGTAAATAACCTATCATATCGTACCATATCATGTATCACCCAGCAACATCCT